>NW_025782323.1:0-62669 GCF_021130785.1 Homalodisca vitripennis | reverse complement strand
TCGAGACTGACACTGGCAGTTGGCTAAGGGACCTGCCAAACAAAATCCCTCCTTGGAGAATGACTCTAGCAGTAAGCTAAGGAGCCTGCCCGAACAAAACTCCCCGTCGAGACTGACACTGGCAGTAGGCTAAGGGACCTGCCAAACAAAATCCCTCCTTGGAGATTGACTCTAGCAATAAGCTAAGGAGCCTGCCCGAACAAAACTCCCCGTCGAGACTGACACTGGCAGTAGGCTAAGGGACCTGCCAAACAAAATCCCTCCTTGGAGAATGACTCAAGCAGTAAGCTAAGGAGCCTGCCCGAACAAAACTCCCCGTCGAGGCTGACACTGACAGTAGGCTAAGGGACCTGCCAAACAAAATCCCTTCCTTGGAGAATGCCTCTAGCAGTAAGCTAAGGAGCCTGCCCGAACAAAACTCTCCGTCGAGACTGACACTGGCAGTAGGCTAAGGGACCTGCCAAAACAAAATCCCTCCTTGGAGATTGACTCTAGCTGTAAGCTAAGGAGCCTGCCGAACAAAACTCCCCGTCGAGACTGACACTGGCAGTAGGCTAAGGGACCTGCCAAACAAAATCCCTCCTTGGAGATTGACTCTAGCAGTAAGCTTAAGGAACCTGCCCGAACAAACACTCCCCGTCGAGATTGACACTGGCAGTAGGCTAAGGGACCTGCAAAACAAAATCCCTCCTTGGAGAATGACTCTAGCAGTAAGCTAAGGAGCCTGCCCGAACAAAACTCCCCGTCGAGACTGATACTGGCAGTAGGCTAAGGGACCTACCAAACAAAAATCAATCCTTGGAGAATGACTCTAGCAGTAAGCTAAGGAGCCTGCCCGAACAAAACTCCCTGTCGAGACTGACACTGGCAGTAGGCTAAGGGACCTGCCAAACAAAATCCCTCCTTGGAGAATGACTCTAGCAGTAAGTTAAGGAGCCTGCCCGAACAAAACTCCCCGTCGAGACTGACACTGGCAGTAGGCTAAGGGACCTGCTTAAACAAAATCACTCCTTGGAGATTGAATATAGCAGTAAGCTAAGGAGCATGCCCGAACAAAACTCCCCGTCGATGAAAATAAAGTATTATATTATGGTCTCATTGTTTGCCGGTCTCACCGTGGCGGCCTTTACTTGTCATGCTTGCGTTGTAAATCATTGGCCAAAGTTACTTTTCACTTCCTGGAAAACCTTGGACTTTAGTTTTTAATAAAATCACCTTGTGTACTTTTTTTTTCTAACAAACCACTTAATTTTTCTACGAAATATGTCAATTATTTTTTATACAACATAATAAGTTATTAGTCTGAGCATTAGACAACAATTACGACACGCACAATTCTCAGAGCCGATACAACTGTATGTAAGCATAAAATTTGGGAAACCTCATATCCGAATTAACCAATTCACTAATTCCCTCTTATCCTAGAATTTGAAAGCAAGCAAGTATGAGGCTTAGGGCGTGTTGTAGTATTGTAAAATCCAATGTACACAAGCCGGAGTTGAGGTTTATTTTAAGTGAATTTACCTTTAAATTATGAAATAAAAACTTATTAGTCCCATATTCTCAGCAATACAAAAATATCCCAAACCAGTTTTGAAACATAATAATACGTTTACAAAAATAATCAAATTTATTATTTAATTATTGTCGTTAATGGTGAAATAGATATCGAAAAAAACAAAATTGTTGATTATTAACATAGTTAAGCTTGTAAAACTTAAAAGAATTTCCACCTCTTTTATAATAATTAGTTAAAAAAGTTATTAAATTAAAATATAGATGTCCTAATTATCTTTAAAATATTGCTGCGTTTCAATGAAGACCTTAGTAGCGATTTAATTTGGTTCCTGCAAATTGTTATGCCCAAAGAGGCTCTTAACGTTTCGACTAGAAGTTTTAGCGTCAACCTTTCTATGAGACACTTTCGTAATAAATACCGTTATTACGTAATTTAAGCAGCATTGCCCGTAATAATCAGGACATTACTTGATTCTTAACATAATCAATAACTCATCGAGTAGTAACATTTCCGATTAACATTTTAAAGTAAACTAGTTATTATCTGATTTATTCTTAACTAATAGGAACAAGGGTACTCTCAGTTACGTTTCATTTTTATAAAAGGAGTTTTTTTAAAGATCATTTTATTAAAAATGTATTTTAAATTCCGAAAACCAAATGTTTTATAACTTCAATATATGTTACAAATTTTAAAAAAAAACAATTGTTTGTACTACGACAAGAAAGAAAAAGGAGGGAAATTAAATTTAGTTCTGAATGTCGGTGGAAGTTAACTTCAGAGCTCTGGTGATTTTTTTTAGTAACTAATTGGTTACATCAATAATTACAGACCATATTTCTCCTCTAATATGAATAATATAGTTATTATTCTGTGAGTGTAAACAATTATATGTTATTAAGACATGAATTTTATTCCTAAGTCAAACTATCATTCGCTTATTTAAAGTTATCGTCAATATTGAACTGCTATTAAATGCCTGAGTGATATCTCTAAGATATATTTAATTAAATAATTCTCCAAGTAATCTTTACACTATTTATCAGGCATGTATAAACAGATATTATATAGCTTGGACCATGGGTAGATTATTATTGTAAACTGATTCTTTCTGTACCCTAAGAGTACTGAAAGGATTTAAAAACATAAATCTGAAGTTCTTTTTTAGCTCGCAAAATATACGAAAGTTATTTTTTTGGTCAAGATAATCTCTCTCAGTGTAAAAACCTCTTTTAATTGTAAATGCGTGTGTAACTAAATAGAAACTGTTTTTAATGTAGAGTGCACATTTTAAATTGCAACTATATCATTCCTTACAGGAAGCAAATACTGGTAACAATCAATTATTTGAAAAATTAGTGTAAAGCAAAGATTAAATATGTTTATTATATAGTTGTATTATAATTCAACTGAATTCACTAATTTCAAATTATGTTCAATATTGCACTACTATAAAAATGCCTGAGTGATATCATTGAGACATATTTAAGTAAATAATTCCGCAAATAATCTTTACACTTTTTATGAGATATTATTAAATTTGGATATTTATTTATATCATTTGCAACAATATATGAAAAATGAATGTGAAAAAATGATTCTTATGTACACTTGGAGTACTGAAAGGGACTTAAAACCATAAATCTCATGCTCATTTTTTGCACACAAAATAAACGAAAGTTATTTGTTGATCAAGATGATATCCTTGTGAATCCTGTTAATTCTAAACGCGTTATAACTTAATAGAAATTGTTCACTAATTCTTTCTGTAAATATTAATACCTAAAACTAGGATTTTAACTAATTTGAGTTAAGAAGAGTAGATAAAAAACTTTGAGTTGTAAATAATAAAAGTAACTCGCCTAAAATTCCTTATGTTGATCTTGATCATCGCCATAGTACCCTGGTGTAAAGTTTCCACGTCCTGCGTGTTAGAACGACATTGAGCGTTTAAATTGAACTATGAAAAGAGGCCTGGTCATTATTGATCTTTTGGGATACCTCACTTGTTTCTTTTCGTGCTATTCCAAATAAACGTGGTTGTGGAGTTTAACGACTTTTGTAAACAACACTTTTCAATTTATCAAAAAAATATTAAAATACCTGTCACGTGTTATTTCTATGTAAATTGAAACAAACAAATATTTATATGAATACTGAGGTGTGTTTCACCTGTTTTTTATTCATTTTGGTTTTCACCTTCACGTGCTTGTGCACTAACATTAAACCGATTCTTGTTATCCTGACCCATACATACTATAGAGACAAAACAAATTTTGTTACTTGTCTTAAAATATTGTGTGTATGATAAATTATTATTGTTTGGCCACAATATTCCAGAGACACTATTGCATATTTCTTGTTATTGCTAATTAGTATATCTACAACTAAAAAACACCTGCGTAGATTTGTTCCAAGTTTTCACTTTGATGTATCTAATTTTAGTAGTCTACATTACAGTGCATGTCAATTACAACTGCAAAGTTTCTTAGGGCAAAACATGTATTTTATCGATATGTTAACTTTCCTTGACGATCCTCTCCCCAAAAAGGTATAGAGGGTTATGATTTAAACAATATTAAATTTCATTTTGATACATTTTGCGTTGATCTGTATGTAATTATTAACACCTGCATGTCAAGGACTAAATTTAGACTAAAAACTATTTTCATAACCAGTCTGCAATGTTCAAACTTCTGTCCTAACACTAGTAGGGTCGTCACACTAGTTTAAGTAACTTTTCCATATTTATTGCAGGGTCGAAATTGATTACCCTCCTGTACTTTGGCTAATTATTATATTATAAATATTAGGCAAGTTAAGGAATTTAAATTTTTATTTGTTGAATCTAATAAGGTAAACAATATTTAAAACAAGGTATTGAACAGTTTGTACTATAAACATATTAGAGAATTTTAAAATTAGGACTGTTATATATTAGATTTTGGGCTTTAAGATGCCTTTGGACCAGATCCGCATAGGACTTAAAGGCTTTCTCAACAAATGTATACTCTCTTTTTATTGAGGAACCACTTCCGTTAAGTAAATGCTTTGAGATAATTATAATGTTCAGCATTCAGCCACTCTGGATTCCTAGATGCATGAATAAAGTATATTTAAAAATCTAATTATATTTCCAAAATTATTTTACCAAGTTAAAATTAGTAGCTCTCATTTTTAAATGAATAAATGTGTGATTTACCTTCTACTGGAGATGTTAGAAAGAATTAGGTCTTCTCACACATCTAACTCACGACTATAACTATTTACTCTTCATAACCTATTGAATACAAGGTGCCTTCATTGATAATATTACAATAGCATTTTCCGAATTTTAGATTTTAATCACTAGCTAATGGTGTGAAGTATTTTTTTTAGACTCAAAGGATACAAACAATACAATATATTCAAGTGTATATCTTCATCAGTTCATTTCTGTTTCTGTCTGTATGTCTATACGTCTCTCTGCCTGTATGTATATCCATTTCACTTTCCGTGCAAACGATCCTTCTTTTTGTCCACATATTGAATACGAAGTTACTTAAAAAAACGTTGCATTAAGCTTTATTACTATGTATCAAAAAGTTAAAAAAATAACTAGCACTGATAGAGCTGATCGCTTGCACGGTCTAAGATTTTAGACTTTGGAACTGAGCTAGAGACACCACAGATACAGAATATATGTGTGTGACGGCACTTTCTTGTAAGTATCATCCGACCTTGTATTTATTCGTTCTCCTCCTAGGCTAGTGGCCCGTCGGAATAGGCGTAAGAAGACTTAAGAGGGATATCGGCCTCTTTTTTGTAATGGCAAATTTTCAATGCATGATATAAGTTATGACAGTAAAAATATTGTTAACACGCTTCTTTCGAAAAAGCAACCCAGAGACACCGTTGGAAAGAAATTTTACTATATATATATCTACTATACTATACTATACAACTACAAAAACTATGTAGGTCATACAACTTATCAAATTCAAGTAGTCTTCTATACAGTGTACTTGCCGATGTTCATGAAAGGTTAAAACGCGCATGATATGTAATTTAGATATTATACTATTATAAGACTGAAGAAACAATTTTATATGGGATGATAGTTGCTAAACAATACCTATCACTTTGTAATAATATTAACCCTCCATTTTATTGAACACGATTATAAAGGCATATTCCAGTGTGTTCCATACGTTTTTGCTAAATAACAACAAGGACCCAACTAATCTGAAATAGTTAAGGACGAAGAAATATACCGAATTCTTTAGGATATACAAGAGACTGGAAACACAATTAAAAAATGTTTAAAAATGTTATTGTAAAAGCTTTCATTGGCGGAATAAAATCCCGGGGTGGAAATGTTTAAACGAAAATCAAAGATTTAAAAGGGAACAAATCCAAGGCTTGCGGTACTCGATTTAATTCTAATATATTGAAATCTATTGTTTTGGGGAATCAGAAAACTCTGTCCACTCTATTGGTTATTTAAATTTTACTATAAATAATTCCATTACAAAATATGCACAGAGTATTTATAAAATTACTACTTCACAATTGAAAAACATTTAACGATCTTGATATACTGAACATGAGGAAATAAGTCTAAAAATACATTTTACTTTATGTTATACATTTTATTTTCTATAACGAAGAATACATATTACTCAATAATTTAGAATAATAATTGTTACGCGATAGGTCAGGAATACTTAAAATAATAATATTTTAATACAAACGTCACCACACTAATTCAAACAATATGCATAATTTTAAGTATAAATATCAACAATAACCCAAATCATATAAGTTAAAACAACCTTGATGTGTTTATAATATTACTTTAAAAAAATGTCTTCTAATTAAAAAGAAAGTTCATAATTATTAGTGTAATCAGAATTTCTCAAAACTATTAAGAGGAACCACTTACCTAGCCATATAAAATACAAAATTATTAAGACATTATCTTTTTATTCCTAAATAAAAATCTTGATCCTATGTTGGTTGTTAATCAAATCCACAGTAATAATATATCACACATTCATTGAAATTATTTCTTTTCTATTTTTTTGTGATTTTTTAGTTAAGTGAAGCTACTCATTCAACTACAAAGAAGTAGAGTTACTTATCATGTTGTATGCTATGTTCTCTAATTAAGAACTAAAATATAAAAATACAACATTAGCCTAGTTATTCCAGTTCAAGCCTAACTTTTTAAGAATTTTTGTGTATATTAAGACAAACCGTTGGCTGAACATTCACACATAGACGAGTAAAACTAATCACCAGTCTTGAATGAATATTATCGGAAATGCAGTGTGCTAAAGTAGATATGACAGAAATTTAGTGTAATATATCGCTAGTCGTGTTGAACTGTTAAAAAAATGCTTTTAAAACGTAAAATTTTAATTTTTTAAAATTCTTTACTCTGAAAAATTCATGTCGAATGAATTATAATTATTTACAGGCTCTAAACTGTATATTTAAAACTTATTTTTGACGGTGGTATTGCTCAATTCAAAGTTTCATCTTGAAATTTTGCTTAAAATCTTCATTAAGGAATTTGGTATTATCTGCCATTTATTACGTGATTTACCAGCATTGTAAACATTTAACTGCCATTGTGAGATTCTTTTATTACCTGACCGCCAAATTAAGTGAATATATATATATATATATATATATATATATATAAATCATTACACAATAATTACTTTTTACTATATAACAGAAAGTTAATATCCGTATAACTATCATAAAAGTTTATTTACGCTTATAATATTTCATTCTTATATAATCCAAATTCACGTATAAGATAAATTAAGTAGGATTAAAGCAGATCATAAAGGATTAAGCATTAAAACATGAAAATTAGAATTTTTATGTTAAAATATACATTTCCAGATGTAGTTAATGTTTACATAAAGATTACTAAGTTATAGATACCTGATAGTTTAGAGAACATACAAAATATATACTGTACATAGCAGGAGTTCTTTTTAATTCTTCATAGTACATGAATCAAGGGAATATTCAGAGAAACTAAACACCAGGTTCTTGGAAAAGTAAGATCTTTGTGGTTTATAACTTATTGTTAGGATGTCTAAATACACATACTTAAGGCTGTTCTAACTTTCAGATAGTTTTTTATAACATCCCTTTAGTATGAGACATAACTTGTAACAGACATTTTCGATATATTTATTTGATTTTTTATATGAAGCAATGGTAAATAGTTCCGACACATTTTAGTAGCCTTCACCTTAAAAGTAACAGGTCCTAAATGTATTAGTTTACGCCATTAGTGAATTCTAAAACTACAAATTCAAGTAAATACACTACTTTAACTGAACCGTTATAATTCCTAAACTAGAAATATATTGATGAATTTATAAAAAATTCTGCAGTGGATTGTATGTTTTACTGGTAACTACAACTTTAAATAACTCTTTATTTAAATTAAAATACTAAAAAAGAAGTTTTTTTATGAATGATTATACATCAGACTGGGTTAGTTTTATTTTTGCTAGCGACAACAGCGTGCGAATAGGCACTCGAATTTGGGACCTGGAGTTACAGAAGCTGAGACACAAATACTCATCTACGGTAGAAGTTATCTACTAGGCACATTCTGTTAATTCTTTCTGCAGCATGTGCCCACTAGATATGCAAATGCATCTTTTTCATTTATATGCTATAGTTATTATTGCTATATGGGATTAATATTGCTATATGGGATTAATATTGCTATATAATACAAAGTTCGTATCATGAAATTATAATTATAATGCAGTTCAAACGAAAAGTTTAAGTATATGAAAATAGCAATGGCGTCCTGTACAGAATTACTGGATTGACTATTTTTTTTATGTATAAAGAGCAATAAAAAACAAAATGGGTTGAAATAATGTTTTTTTGCCAAACTGTTCACAGTTATATGAATTATTACATGTAAACACTTAAACATAACCTACTAAGGTGCTTTTTAGTCAGACATAAAAGTGTATTAGTTGCAAGTATTAAAAGATTAGTTACAAAGTGTAGATAAAATTTATGCTAACCAGTAACGAGTAATAGACTTGTGAAAATATGTATTATTTAAAATGAAAAATACTAACGAGACAGTTTTATGACGCTCAGCCTTATTCCGAGATTGGACATGCACCATCATATATAACCCATTCTTCTCTATGTGGAAATTTCATTTAAAGTTTTTATACCAGTTTTCTGGTAATCAAGCGATAGGCAAGAGTGCTATAAAGTTAAATATTTTCACTAACGTTTAACATTGGCTGAAATATATTACAATTTATTTTTATTCTGCGAATAAAAATGTTACTTGTTAAACCTTACATAATATTACTGAGTTTGTAAATTTTTTAAAAATATTTTCTGATTTTCATTATGGTTACCTTTAACAACTTTGCAAAAATATTAGCTGAAGCTCATCCAAATCCAATCGGTTAACGTGTACTAATATCAAACACAGTGTCCCTTTAAATATATATTAACCTTCATACAAATATTGAAATCTAAAGTCAGTTCGTTTTCGGAATATCGTGCAGACTGACTGACAGACAAAATTAAAATATTTTAAGCCTCACGAGTGATAAACTTCGCTAAAGCTCAGTGAATTATTTAATTTTTAAAAATATAACAGAACTTATATAAGCGGATATAAAGTAACAATATAAGGATGCTGAGCTGAACATTATAGGTACCAAAGTTATCGCACTTCTCAGTACAAGTCAATGGTTATCAAAGTTTAAAACTTCATGTTTATGTCATTCCTGACGTATACCTATTATCATTATAAATTAATTTAAAGGATAATTATGGAATTAAGAGTGTAAACACAAAAATAGGTTTTTTGTGATAAGTGTTAATTTGAACTAAAACGGACATCACCTATTAACGGATATCATTTTTCCAATTTTCGCAAATATTTTCTGATATTCTTATAAAGTTCTAATGAGCTAGTAAGTAGTCCGATAACTATTTTAAACAATACAAAACTTAAATTTGAACTTACAGCTAATATACATTTAAAGCCATCATTCGAGTTAATTTATCTGCATGGTTATCGAGTCGTTACGTTTCTCAATAACATTCACCATTACAATGTTCCAGTTAGTAAGGAACAATTTCTGATATGTCTGTGAAGTAGAGTGATGACTATATTATTTATTCAATATTGAATATTTTATTTACTCATTGAAAAAATGTATTTACCTCAGTTTCCAATTGGAAATGTTTGAGTTTCTTCAAAAATCCAGTTTGCAATTTACATACTTTATTTTAAATATTTCCGTAAAAAATAAAGTTTAAAGTATAACTCTGTCACGGGTTTAATCAATAACATCTGAAATATTGAATAGCAATCTTTAGTAGGATTTATTATTTTAATGTAATATGTACATGTGACAACCAGTGCCTCAGTTACTCTGGTCCCGGTATCTGTACCACAAATTATATAGGTTGTGACTTTTGAACAAACATTTTAATTGTTCCTATCTCATTTTGCAGTAGGTTGGCTTTCCTGTCAGTGTGTGATGAAAATTATATTCCGACTGCACTTTGCGATTGTTTTCTGGTGGTCTGGCTCGTCTGAGTGGTTTAGAGGATGGGTCTATAAACTGGCTCAGTAATTTTGATTTAGCTTTGTGACGGGAGATCTTATTATTTTTAATTTATGACTCAAGAACTTTGTTCTTACGTACTTTTTAATAATTGTAATTTTTAATTTATTTATTTATGGATAGCTGCCTTTGTCCCCCATACGATATATAAATATATATATATATATATATATATATATATATATATATATATATATATATATATATATATAAATAGGAGCATAGGTACAGGAAGTGTTTCCGATCGTCATAGGTCGCTGAGATTTCTAATTGTTACTGTTATCAGGTTTTCCCCGTTATCAATATATTAGGACCAAATTTTTAACCCTTGAGGATAACTAATGTCATAATTCACTTCTGTACAACTGACAAGCATAATGTAGTAGTTAGCTGCAGTATTCGTTTGGTTGCAGTTTTGCTTTACTGGGGTTATAGATACTAATAAAATTTAACCAAGTAAAACCTTTGAACAGCCGCCATTTTGTACTGGATCAATCTTTTTGAGTGCGGTTTGCGGCATTAAACTCTGCTAGATAAGCCCTTTAAAATGATGTCCATATTGACCTATGCTCCTATTTAAGATTTCCTTCTGACTCCTTGCGGGACGTCCCCATGATATTACAGAAAACTGATAGTTCATTCAAAGAGTAGATTTTTAGGTGTAGTATTGACGTACCAAATCTTGTTATTTATCTGTTATCGTTCAGAAAATATTATACCCGTGCAGGACTTTATGTACACCCTGTATATATATGGCTGAAAAAATGTTTCAAGTCACATAGAAGTAAATAATTCTCCTAGTACTCTTTTCATTTGTTAAAAACGATGTGAGAATGGACCATAAAACATTTGGATTTGGTGAAATATGTAATTGTAGACTGATTCTTTCTGTACATTTATAGTACTGAAGGGATTTAAAACCATAAATAACAATTTTTTTCTGCTTACGCATGAAATATAATTATATGTTATTCAACTTAAGTATCACTACAGACGAAAATGAATTTATTGTAAAATTCCCTAACAATAAAATCCTCTTAAGTGAAAATGCGTTATAATAACATAAGAACTGTTTCACTGTTTTTTTTTCTGTGATTGATAATCAGAAGACTAGAATGTGAACTGCTTTGGGTAAAAAGAATAGTAAGAGAAGATATTTTAATTGTAAATTATTAAGCAACTCGTCCATAAATCTTTGTCAAAAACCTGGTCTTCGCCACCGTACTCCTGGTATAGATTTTCCACGCTCTAACGTCTTTGAACATTAAACTGAACAATTAAAAAAGTCCTGGCCTTTATCAAGCTTTTGGCCATTGCACTTGTTCCTGGTTGCGCTTCTTCAACCTAATGTAGTATAAGTTTAACGAACTGTGTAAATAAAACATATGTATTTATCGAAAGCTGTGATACCTGTCGTGTGTTTTTTCCAATGGATAAAAATATTAATACGTACACTTTCGTGTATATTTCACTTTTTCTCTTTGTTTCAGTTTTTGCATTTACTTGCTTGTTTACGTCATGACTATTATTAGCATTAAGGACATGTTATTATTTTATGTTTAATGAAATCTTACGCATTACATATACTTCAATATTTATGGATGTTACATACGTAAAATTAATTTTACTTTAAAAATTAATTATTCATAATATAACCTTTTCCAATAATTCACCTATACTATGTACTGTTTCCGTCATTGAGAAATCTTATACACGAGATTTTTGCAATGAATAAACTTTAAATATTCCGAGTGAAGTTTTAATATATTTTTATTTGTGTAATATGGTATGTAATAATGTTGGGAGAAGTTTAAAAGTGCACTGTTTTGTATACTACATATATTAGGTACCTAAGAGCAAAACTCTGAAGAATACAAGTTTTTTTTGTAAATAGGCAATTTAGCAATAGCGTAAACGGTCATATTGATAAAGATTCCAGGCTAATAAGTCTTACAGTAATATATTGACACATACAACCATAATCTAATAAAAGAAAAGATCTTTAATATAGGGTGTTATTCAAATGTTTATGTGGTTAGTACTCATATTAGTGTATAATCAAATAACATGTATTTCGTTAAATTTTTGGTACTACTCATGACTAATTAAAAGCGATATTTCAAGTAGAGCTACCTGTTTTGAGAGCATAAATGATTGTACACCGCTTTCCACTATATGTTTTGGGTACAGAGAGGATGAAATGCAGCACAAAACACAAATTAGCAGGTTTTATACGAAACGTACCATAGAATGCTACAACTATAATAGAAACTCAAGAAAAAAAAAATCTGTATAACATGTTAACTGCTCTGGTACTTTGTAATGTATAAATATTCGTTAAAACTAAGACTAAACTGTTTTAGGTAACAAGTGATATTGAGATCATAAACTGTGATTTTTAAGTAATGAAACTACCTCATCCATGTAAGTCCTGGTCCTGGTCGTGCGTCTGGCCATCAAATAGTGTTCCTGGCTCTACTTCCGGGACTAGTTGTGAGTTGGACCAAGATTAAAAACGGTGCGACATTTCACTTTCAAATTATTAACTAAAATATTAAATTATATATCTACGTTGTTTCCATGGATATTAAATAATATGTTATGTATCCTTTTGCACGTTTCTCGTCTGCTTTTCTTATCTTTGCGACGTCACGACAGCTACCAACATTTAACGCATTTGGAGTTACGCCAACACAATTATTCTAAGAAGACAAACGTTTAAATAAAACACTATAACATAAGTTATAATATAATTGATCCCATAACTTAATATAACATTTCAATGTCAAATTAAGGCAATCCATTTTATGTATTACATCATGTAGTTTTATTACAACACTACCTTACTTATTGTTAATTGTAGGTTAATCTGAATGTAGGTATACACGTAGTTATATGATTCAATGAAACACTTAAGGAATGTTGTTCCTTCCTTCAAATTAAGGAAACAGGCAGTTTATTTAGTATACACAAGATCCGTGCAGACGAACCACAGATGGTGGACTGAGTATACGGGTGAGTAACTTAACTGTTGATTTACGAAATATTACATATTTATTTTATGAGTATTTCATAGAACACAGTAAAAAATAAAATATCCTTAATGCTTAAACTAGTGACATATGCCTATAGTTATTGAAAATTTAATTCGTAATTTTGATTCCTTAGTTGTAATAATGTTCAAAGTAAATTGCTATAAATTTAGTAAATTTAAAAAATTAAAGTAAACTTTACTAAAAATGTTTGTATCTACTTTCAAATATAAAACAGTAAATATTAATAATATTAATAAATTGAATATTTATATTTATAATTGCCTAAATTTATTTGGACTTATCGCCAAATAAATGTCAAAGATTAGGGATTTAGGGTACTAAATTACATTTAAAAAAATCAAAAATAACAACAATTTTATAAATATTAAAACTCTGAATAATCATTACTTTTCAAATAAACCTAACACATGTTCCTTAATTTTTATTGTACACATGTGTTAGATTTTAGGTTATGAAAAATATTATAATTTCTTTACATATAGATCAGGTTTTCAGCAAGTCAAACAATTGAAATCTTACAGCACAAAAGTTTTAACATTTAAATGCATCGGAATCTTCTAATATTTTTGTTTCATTAATCTTAGGAATTGTCAGAATACAAAATGTAGCGTTGGTTTGTGAAACGGAATGCAGTATCCACTATAATGAAAATTATATAATGAAAAATATCCTAATACAAATTGTATCTTAGTATTCTTGTCACGGTATTGTTGACGGCTTCCCATGAACAATTTTCACGTTAGTCTAAGCGTACGCACGCTCACGGGCGTGCTTTTTTGGCCGCTCGATTGTTTAGTAAGCTAATTTACAATTTGTAGTTTAATTTTAATTTGTTTAGTATTTATAGTTTTTAACAGAATTATTTTGAAACATTATCAAAAGCTATTTTAGCTAAATAATGAAATGTTATTCTAATGAATTCCAGCACAAAAATCACAATTAAAATGAGCAGCTATCCCTACCAGGACGGATTTAAAGCAGCTGCTACCATTTTAATTGAATGTTCTATTAACCATTGTCTAATGTTTCGCATGGTCATTTTGACTACATAATAAGCATGGGATTTTTATATTTTACAAATAATTTATTGATCACTGCCCTTTAATTTATGTTAAGTTAAAGCGTGGGTAAGAGATCCAATATAAAAGTATGAAGCATCTTGCATAAAAAATTAGAAAATATACTACCGACCGAATTTTTAAACGCTAAGAAATGTTGTGTCCTAAAAGACAGATTGTTGATGGGTATTTCATATATGTGTATTTAGCGTAGACTAAGGTGCATAGTATATAATACATTGATGCACACGTGTTTCCGGCTATATAAGTACTTCTGAGGATGACCAACATTTATTGCCTTGGGGTATTAAATAAGATATTCATTTAGAATTCGTCATCTTATAACGGTCATAAGATGCAATTTAAATTGTATTAGCACATAAACCTACTTTATCTTTTGAAGGGATAGACAAATTTATAGTAAGAGAGAAAAATATCTTTGCTACAATTTTTGTGGGAGTCAAATTGCAAGAGCATAAAATGTTAAACATTAGAATTTTTAATTAATCATGTTTACAGTAGCTGTACACACGTAAGCCCAACTGTCAGATTTTGCGTTTGTTAAGTATATATAAAACATCAAAATATAGTTAAATTCTGTTTATTTATACAATTTAGTAGACTGAAAGTGATATAACTTTTTTTGTGTCTATCGATTAGTTTTATTTGTGAGAAATTAAGAGACATAATTGAAAAACTATTGCTTTTTAAGTTTTTAATTTTTTTAATAACCTCACTCAACGTTAATTGGTACAACAAGGTTCACGAAATGATAAATACCAAAGTTATAAACGAGATACCAAAGCCAAAGTGATGGTCGTAATAGTTATATCAGCAATTTTCTACAAAACGTTATACATGTGATTCATGAAAATTTTATTGATAAATCACACTTGCGGTCATTTAAAATGTAAAAATAAAAACAGACTAGTATTCCCTTTAACACAAAACCAATAAACCTCTCCTATGATATGCTATCCCTAAGATGGACCCTTTCCATGGATAATAACAGTTTCTTACGTACGTTTCACGTGTTTACTAAAACGTTTTCTTAGCAACTTTGCTTCTTTAGGTCAAAACTAGTACTAACGTTAAATCGATTATATGGTTACGTGATTATTAATAATACTAAGTACGTCATCCTTGTAGGTCCTGGTCCTGCTCCTGGGCACCGCATCCTGTTCCTGGTGGTGGTTCTCCTACTTACTGGGAGTTGAACTACTTTTGAACAGGTATACTGAACTGTCCTAAATAATTTTAAAAAAATCTCCAAACCTTTCCTTTTTTATTTCTATGGAAATCTATAATTTTAATAAACAATACTACTGAGTATGCTTCAGCTGGTTCAACGAATTATTTCTATATTAAATTACATATTTTAGGTCACATATATTACCAACATTCAACCCACCAACACACAGCAATGTTTACCAATTCACATTATGTAATTATAAATAATAATATTCTTTGCAGTCAGAAGTGGAATAAAACATAATGTTAATGTTTTAATCATATATCATTTTCACTATACTCGGTATGAATGTGGTTTTTTAGTTGTTATTATAATGTTTTTTGTTTTGAAGTAAAGTTACAAGTTTCCTCACTGATCTCTTTACCTCCTTTAAAAACAATAAAACGACTATAACATAAATAATCTTTGACCAAAATTATTTTAAAATAATATTTTACATCGAAGAATTTCTCATTTCCCTCACATTTCTCATACAATGGCTTATTATTTTCCCACATCTTGATTGAATACCGATTGCCATGTTGCTTACGATATAAAATGGTTGAAATATAAAACAAAACATATTAATAAATCTTTAACACTTCTTCAAGAAAATACATTGTTCTCGGATTCTTTCAGCATGTGTATTAAGCAGGGACTCGTATTATATTAAAATAAAACAACACTTTTCACAACGTTCTCATTGGTTTAGCCATAGAGGATGTGTGAATGTTATGACAATACGTACCTTAGCAAATGTTGAATAATGGATTGGAATAAAATGATTAGACAGGATTACATGTTCGCATCAAACCCCTGTTGGTATAAATTAAAACTCGTATGTAAAATAATTAATTTTAATTGGCAACTCTGTATAAATAACTTAGTATAAAAAACGTTCTTTTTCGATATTACGGGAAAAAGCTGACACACAGACAGTTGTGAAAAAGGTTCAATTCAATACGATGTGAACCAATAAGAAATTATTCATCCAGCTATACTCGGAATCGACACATATTGGCATCAAATAATAAATCAGATCAGATCACCCGTATTGCCATTCAATACAGCGGAGCCGAACTGGAGATTGCCTCCGTCTAAAATCCACCTAGAAACACTCTGAAAACTCGCTGCCTTGATGCCCTGCTGCGTCCTGGTTCCCCTGCACTTGTTGCTGGGGACCTCAATGCAAAGCATCTGGACTGGGGATGCCGGAACACCAACTCCAGCGGCAGAAGAGTCCACCGTCTCCTGGAGAACCGACTCCACATCAAACTACTGACACCTGAGGAACCCACGCACTACAACCACAATGGACGGCACCTCCCGGACATACTGGACATCGGTCTAGCTGGCTCGCTGGACGTACACATCGAGGTGTTTGCAGTGTCTGATCTGTCGTCAGACCACGTACCAGTTGTCTTCGACCTCTCGGACGACCGAGCGCCGTCATATCCTCCTACAATTCCCACCAAGATCAACTGGCACCACTTTGTAAACTTCCTTGCTGACAGACATCGGCCACCACCAACTCCTGCCGAGTCACAGGACCAGCTAGACCGACAAGTACACGACTTGACTTCCATCCTCAAAGAAGATATGACGGCCTGGTCATCTCCTCTCTCCCGGACTGACATCACTCCACCTCTAACCGAGGAGTTAAGAGAGGAGATTCGCCTTCGTCGCAGACTGCAAAAGGGAGTATTAGCAGTCCCGATGTCCCCACGCCAAGCAGACCTTCAACCGCCAGGCCAGGAAGTCCTCTCGTCTCCTGGCTGAACACAGAGCGGCTGCGTGGGATAACTTTGTGGAACATCAAGCTGACGGTGGTGTCGGCGGCATCTGGAAAATCTCCCGGGCACTTCGAGGGGAGAAGAAGACCAACCGACCACTTCATGGACAGCGTGGTATTGTCTACTCCCCTGGAGATCGAGCAGAGGCCTTCGCCGACACCATGGAAGACAAATTCACCCCACACGCGGATGTCTACGACGAGGACACGTGCGAAATGATTGAAAACTTCCTGGAGGAATACCTACCTGACGAAGACGACCTACTGCCCACTATGACTACACTTGAAGTGCAAGACCACATTCGCCGCCTTCACCCGAAGAAGGGACCTGGCCCGGACTATTTAGGAACTCCAGCATTGAAGAACCTGCCGGCTTGGGTGATCGTCACGATCACCTGCATCTTCGACTCATGCCTACGCCTGGAAAGATGCCAAGGTGATCATGATACCCAAGTCCGGCAAGGACCCTCTATTCCCGGAGAACCACAGGCCGATCTCCCTCCTGCCTGTTCTCTTTAAGATTCTGGAGAAGATCGTCTTGACGAGATTCCCTGAGGAGTTCTTCACGTCTATCGTGACATCACCGGAGCTGTAGGAAGGAAGCACTACTCCACTTCGGTCCTGATAGACGTGAGCAAAGCCTTCGACAAGGTGTGGCACGAGGGACTGCTCTTCAAGCTGTCATCGTCTCCATTGTCTGGCAGGATTTTCCGGCTGCTCCGCAGCTATCTCCACCTCCGGACCTTCTCCGTCAGCGTTGCCCGATCCACCTCCACGACCCGCCCAGTGACATCTGGTGTGCCACAGGGATCAGTCCTCGGCCCGATCCTGTACCTGTGGTACACAAAGGACTTTCCGGTCGCACTGAGAGTGCAGCTCTCCCTGTACGCGGACGATGCGCTCCTCACGGCCACTTCTGCCAACCTGGGGATGGCTGGGCTCTACATCCAGCGGCAGCTGCAACTACTGGAGCCCTGGTTGACCAAGTGGAGGATCAAGGTCAACGTTGACAAATGTGAAGCTATAAACTTCACAAGGACAAGGAGACAAGCGGACGGCCGTCACCTGTCACTCAACGGCGACGACATACCGTGGAAGACTTCAGTCAAGTACCTGGGGGTACTCCTGGACTCCAAGCTGACCTTCACACCCCGCGTCAATTGGATATGTGGCCAAGCGAGGAAGGGATTCGGCAGCATCGGCCCCCTGCTCAACTCCACGAAGTTACCGACCAGGACGAAGGACCTGCTCTACACGGCTCTGATACAACCATTGCTCACATATGCGGCCCCACCATGGTACCACCTCACCTGCAAGACCACAAGGAGGCAGTTGCTCGCTGTCCAGAGCGTGTGTCTCCGGCGGGCCACTGGGTCGCCCTGGTTCGTGAGGAATACCGTAGTCAGGGCTTCGTCCAACGTCCCTACCATCAGGAGCTTCGTAGAAGGCCTGACATCGAGCCGTGAGGAAGCTGCAGAGTCCTCACCGTGGGATCACATCCGTGAGCTTCGCGCCCAGGAGGTCCCCCAACTGCGTCTTCCCATGGATGACTGATGACATCGACTACAACTTCGACTGCACCACGACACTTCACCCCACTGACAGGTAGCGAAAGCTACTAGAGCTTTGTTACCCTCGAGACACAAGGCAAACGCCTAACCGTCAGAGGCCTTGAAAAATGTGGGGGATCCACCCCGCCACAGTCACAGCGACTTGGACTTGGAAAACATCTGGGTTCTGTAACAGAGATAATTGTAAACTGATTCTTTCTGTAAACTTACAGTATTGAAGGGATTTAAAACAAAAAATCACAAGTTCTTTTAGTTCATCCACGAAACATACGAAAGTTATTTGTTGTAAAAGGTAATATAAAAATAAACTCTTAGTAAAATTCAATAAGATTAAAATCCTGCTGATTTTAAACTTATTACAATCACATAGGGACTGTTTTACTGTTTTTCTGTGATCAATAATAGCAAAGCTAGAATATAAATTGCTTTAAGTATGAAGAATAGTTAAAGAAACAACTTTAATTGTAAATAATTAACTCATCTATAAGTCTTGTCTCAAAAACTATGGTTAGTTGTACCGATGTAGCTTTAACGCGGTGCAGTTCTAGGAAAGAACTGACATCAAGATGTCAAAGGACCTGCTGGAGACGTCTCTCAGACACATTTATTTAAATAATTCTCTCGGTAATACTTATAATTTGTATGATATATGTTTGAACGGGTCTTAAAATATTTGGATTTTTTATTGTTTATTAATAATTTTTGTACAATTAGAGTACTGGAACATTTTAAAACCATTCATCACACAAGTTCTTTCGGTTTGTCTTTTGTTTTATTTCAAATATAGGTTCAATAAAATACGATGTAGATCGTGAAGTATTTTTAGAAGGAGCTGTAGAAGGAAATAAAAATATTTAGTATAGAATACTTATGTTGAACTCCCCATTTACCGATGTATTTAAATGTTTTTGTTGTTATCTTAGGGCAAGAAGCTTGGACCATTGCACCTATTCCTATAGGAGTGCGCCGCTTCTGGAGTAACAGGATATTCTAGATGGGTTAGGTTAGGGGAACCGGCTGCCTCCTGTCGAGGTTTACGAGGAAAAATTTAGACGACTAATCTTAAGCTATGTCCTCTCGTAATAAGGGAAAGCCAACTCCGAACTAGCCTCTCCAATCAAAGTAGGTCGGGGGTGGTTCACCCTTATGTCTATGCTGGCGAGAACCTTTGACTTTTAGGGGACGAACCCTACAAACTCCAACAGCCATATTCCGCAGTAGACTAGTCCTATCAAATTATCCTTGCGTTCCAGAATCTCAAAAGTAGAAAAGATTAGTTAAATTATTATTTGTTTGCTGAATTTTTCACAGTTAAATGAATTATTACATGTAAGCATTTCAACATAACTGAGTTAAGTGTTTTTAATATAAGTTAGTTAATAAACACTACTTTGAACTTACTGGAAATATTTAGCATACTGAAGAACACCTAAAAGATTGCTGTAAGTCATAGATAAGAAAATGGTTTTTCTTAAACAATTATATGCTTGTATCTACTGTGTAAACCTAATCTAACATTAATAGCGTCATTCAATATTTTGTAGCAAATCCTTAAGGGGGCTGGCCCAGTATCGCAATCACTTTTGCATGGTTTTGGAAAACAATTTTGTACTCAGTCAAATATTGCCCAATTTGTTTGAAACTTTCAGGTTAAGTCAAAATAGACGTTTTATACACACTTAAGAAAAAACAAAATTGTAAATATAAAATTTATTATTTTTTTGGTTTTTTTTTTGCAAAAAAATTTTTAGTCTAATGGTTTTAACATGATAAATAATCTACCTTATGAGATAATTTCACAAAATAAAATGTATCTTGTTCCTAGGCAATAGTTTCTTGGCCTGAACTAAAAATATATCAAAAAATGTACAAATAAAACAAATTACTGAATTTTAAAGCAGTTTAACCAAAAAAAATTGAGTTTTTAGAAGGTAATAGGCTTGGAATATAAGAAATACTTTACTCACCATATTAATTTTAGTTAAAGCCATTTACACAGCTAAAACGAAGATCTGGTGAAAATTTTGTGAAGATTGCTCCAATACTTTTGGAGTTATGATGTAAATAATAGGAAAAAAACAATGTTTCGGGAAATCGCAAACAAACATATTTTATTGATAAATTTACTAAAATGGTACTCTAAAATCCTCCAGTAGCATAAGAAACACCTTCCTTTTCCATGTCTTGACTTTCCTTTTCTATTCTAATCCTTCTCCTTGCTCTCCTTTCTTCCAGACTTGCCAACATAGTTCTTTTATTTGCGTCGCGCACTCGTCGAACGTCAAAAGTCTCCATGCAGCTGTTGAAGTGTTTTACGGGTTTGATTTTCAAGTGGTCTAGCACTTTTGACTTTGCATTATTCCCTTCATTAAATATCAGGGAAGCTCCATGAGCAGCTATTTCCACAATATCCCTTCCTGCAAATCCTTTTTTAGGACACCGTGACCACAAAATACAGTTGAAACTTTTGTTGGAGTTCTGTGTTTTTCCCATAAGACATCTTTGGAGGAGGTTTGGCATTGTTACGATTACAAATATTGGTTTTATCTCCAGCATGATGACCTTGGGGATAGTGTTTTTATGTTTAAAAGTCCCAAGACTGTTTGATGCAACTGCTTGTTGGTAACGGCACCAAGATTCTTTACCTTCTGGACAAAAATGATGGAGCGGCTGCTCATCGGTACTTGCTTTATGGTTCCAGATGGCCCATACTGCCTTTTGCATGTTTATGAGATCATTTTTATTATTTCTAATTGCATTTCCATAATAAATACAAAGTTGGTTGATAATAGGTTCTGATAGCCTATTTTTACCACTTATTTTTTTCTATCGCTAAGTACTTTTCCTTTGTTCTTGGTTTTGAATTTCATTAGTCTACTGTACATACGTTTTTGGATATGGCCAACACACTCTTCTTTCACAATACTCACACCAGATCCATATGGCTCCATTTCACTTATTTTAGTAAAAATGGATGTGTCCCCATCACCAATATATTTTGTATACCATACACCGAAAATAGAATCAAGTCTTGTCTGACATACATCGTATGCCCATGATATTCACATCAAATTAATTGTAAATAAACAAGAAAGAATTAAAAAATATAAAAAAATTTCAAAAATATTTTTTTTTACTGGGCCAGCCCCCTTAAGCTGATTATACATATACATTATGTGTACAGAAAGATTTATGAACAGTCCTAAACGCAAATGTAACAGAAAACATACCGTTGCTTTTATGGAGAACGTAACAGTTTGATTTCATTTGCATAGTAATCATCCTAATACGATGATAGGAGGAAGATGATAGGAAGATATAACGGAAATGAAAACATCAACAAACATTAAATTTCTGTTATTTTTGATGATTTTATTATTTTTATTAATAAAAAAAATATTTATTTCTAATAATTTACGTATATGATGTTATAATAATTTATGATGTAAATAATTTTGTCACTAAAACTAGGATGTAAACTAAGTACTTTGCATTCCAAGAGATAATGAGAGCAACTATGATCTATAAACAATAAAAATAACTCACTGTAGGTCCTGGTCCTGGTCCTCTGTTTGAGCCTCACATCGTGTTCCTTGTTCGGTGGTTCTCCGAGGTCGTGTTATGAGAATGACTTGAAAATAATATTTAACAAAAACAGAAAAAATAAACCCTGAATCTTTATTTCCTTGTTTCCATGGATATAAGTTAATTTAGATATGTTTTTCTGTTAGAAACCTATTAGCTGGATGATATTAAAATGTTCTATATCTATTGCCAAGCAAGTGCCATTCTTTATAATTTTAGAAACACCATCATAAGATTTCTTTGCATTTCTATTTTATTAAAAGGGCCAAGCATTTACAAATATTGCAAACAGCCTTGAGTTCCGTGAAAATTGATAAAATATTGCACCTAAAATTGTTTGTCAGCCAAAATTAACTTTGATACGTAAAAAGCTACAAGAATAAAATTAGCTATAAAGATGTAAAAAAATTATCAAACGAAATTGTTATCTTTGATATATATTAGTTCACTAAAAACATAAACATCCAACCTTCGGGACACGTAAATTATAATGATATCACAGTCCGCTAACGATATGGAAAGACAAAATTAGCCATTTTCAGCCAAAAAATTTCAAATTCCAGTATGTATATATACATATTCTTTATGAAGGGTGACCTATGATACCTATGAAACCTGTAAATTATTCTTTTAAAAATCCACTAGTTTACTTATTTTCGTCCTTCGTTCTGATCCTGATCATAAATCGTTCTCAGAGAGTCCCAGTCAGACAGCTGAGCATGTACTATGTGTTTTATTACTACACAGTCCGGCAGCTACAAAGTGAACTATATAGCTTTTGATTGAGTACTTCTATTACATGATGGATTTTGTTTGAACTCTTTTTAATACAAAAAGGGTTAAAAATATGACAATTAGTACAAAATATTGTGTCTTGAACAAGTCAAGGACGTAGCCTGGCACAAGTTTGGGTAGGGCGGGGGGTGCAGACAACTGATGTTTTGCCGGAGTTGGCATGGAGTAAAGGCCTCATTTTGTTTCATAAAATATTATTGACCCGTTTGTTTGTGAAAAACGATATTCCAGCAGTGCATGTCAGTAATATTGAATTATTAATTGATAATAATCGATTACTAATGAACTAAACATTTGGTTTGAATTGAAAGTTTGAGAGTACGGATTTCCAGGGGTCCCTTTGATGGATGCGTCCTTGGTTCAACTTATTAGTAGTGGATGTCTTATTACTACATTTGAAATAAAATGTTTTATGACTCAAAAAACCTAAAATGTTATATAAATAAAGCATGTTAATATAAAAGGAGTTCATTTTATTACACATTTATAATTCAAATGAATACATATTACATATATAGGCTTAAACATCTGTACCTAATTCATCACATACGTATGTAGAATTATTCATTGAATTTGAAACGCCTTAGTAGGTAACCCAGGGTGTAACACGGACGTGAAATAAAGAACTGTTCCGTCACTTGTAGTTAGAAACTGAGGTTGGAATCTTGCATTGTTATTAGCAAACGGTATTCTAACTTAATAAGCTGATTTTATGTTACTGTAAAAACGTTAACAAAAGCAGTTTACATGAATTTAATTTTTAAAATATTTGCAGGAGTATATAATTTAGCTACGAATATACATTTAAATCAAATATAGACTATTGCCTATGATATTTATTAGTAGATTATAATATAAAACAAATGCATTGCTATTGAAACTTTTAGTTAGCAACCTTTAAATTGAATATGCTTCATTGAATACTTGAAAGAAACGCATTGACGAAGTTATTTCCTAATCTAATTTCCAAGAGAAAATGGCTGAAAACGGTAGATATATTTATTTCCTGGAGAGAATGTATAACATATTTAACTATACTTTGAAAATGTTTTGGTCTAATGGGTTCACGTTCCAGATCTAATTCACCTTTACTATATTACAAATAGATTTTGGAGCTCGTGTTATTATCCTTTTCTCTATGGTTGGTCTGTGGTCACTTGGATTTTTAGTCTGTTTATAGACGAGATGGGAAGTCACGTGGGTGAAAGAGGATTTGAACGAAAAAAGAGTTGGGTTTAGAAAGCTCTCTCTTACTAACCGTCTCTCTGTCTGTCAGCACAGTCTCTAGATCACACTGGATGAGGGTGTAGGGTTATTGATTGTAGTAGTATAATTTATTTACTTTAAAAATATTTGTTACTGTTCTCGAAATTGGATATTTTGAATTGGTACTTCACTTCAGACTTCATTGATTAATGCTTATTAGCTTGAAACTTGAGGATAGTAGAGTCAAGTCAGACTCTTAAAATGTAAGAAATGGGAAATTACTATAAACATTTTATGATATTAGTGGCATACGTCAAGTGCCATGTAACAGGCTTTGCTGTGTTCGCATGCATTATTTTACTCTGTAGTTTATTTATTTTATTTTCGATATATCATGCGGAGAGATAATCAGAGAAACAATCATACAGATCAGAACTTTTTACATCTTACGAAGACAGAAGAAAGATTTAGTGAGCTTAATAAGTGATAGGTTTCTGTGACGCTTCCATGGTTGGACATGCACCATCATGTTAAACAGCTCACTATCGTCTATGTAGACATTTCTTGCAAGGTTAGTTTTCGTGCTATTGTGCCGACTGATTTGCAGACAAAATTAAAATATTTCAAGCCTCAGGAGTGATATGTTTCGATAATGCTCAGCGAATTACTCATTTTTTAAATAAAACAAACTTAAAATAAATGGAAAACAGTGTGGAAATATAAACACGCAAAGCGTTGTGGGTAACAAATCCTAAATAGCAAAATTATCGCACTTGTCAGTACAAGTTAAGTTAAGTAGGTAAAGTTTAAACTTTACATTTATGTCTATTGTGTCGTATAAATATATCATTATAAATTCACTTATTTAGTGGAATTAAGGGCGTAAACTTTGAAAAGGATTTTGAGATTAACATTTAATTTGAAGTGCAATGGACATCACCTATAATAACAAGCTAAGCACTGAAATTAATTTAAACATTAAATGTCACAAATAATTGATGTAAGTTTTATAAGGTTTTCAATTAATAAAGACTGTTAAGTTTTCTAATAACTATTTTAAAGCAATAGAAAAATGAAAACAAACTTAAGCTAATATGCATTTCAAGTCATTAAGCGAGTAACTTTATCTTCATAATTGCCGAAGTCGTAACGTATCTCAATAACATTGATGAATGCAATGCTTTCGTTACTTAGGGATCAAATCTGATATGACCTTAAATTCGAGTGAAGACAATAATATGTATTTAATATAGTGTGTGTTTTTTTTCTACAAATTGAAAACAATGCATCCACATCTTCCGGTTCCAATACGAAATGTTCGAGGCTCTTTACAAATCTAGTTTGCAATGTACACTATTTTAATTCAAAGCTAATTGAGTTTTAAAGTTCTATGTATAAATTAAAGATTATAGTGTAAAAAATTATGGCACTCAGTCATTAACACGAGAAAATATTGAATAGCAATTTATCGTAAAATTTGTTATGTTTAAAGTAAAATGAGCATGTAACAACCAGAGCCTTAGTTACCCCGGTATCTGGATATAAACCGTAACACCTCTAAGGCTAGATAGCTCGTCACTTCCTAACAAGTATTTTGATTGTTCCCATCTGATTTTGCAGTAGGTCGGCTTTCCTGTCAGTGTGAAATGAAAATTATATCCCGATAAACACTTTTAGTGGTGTTTTATACCAACTAGAAGCTGGCATTATTTTTAAATATAGCATTTTTTATTTTATTCAGAGTATAATTATTAATAATAGTGTAATTTAAACATTTAAAGGTGAAGATGCAACCTAAGAAGTTATTTCTATAACCTTTATATAATAATTATAATTTCAATCGGCAACTAGTTAAATAAATTAAAAGATATAGACTATAATTCTCCTCAAATATGTACAACACCGTTTTTAGAAATCAATGACTTTAAACAAATTAACGCAATACGTTATGAATTTTAATCCTAAATGGGCTAAAATTTACTAATTTCAAATTATTTTCAATATTTACACAACTATTAAACGCCTGAAAGATGTCTCTAAGACACATATTTAATTCTCTTGGTAATCTTTACACTTTTTTATAAAACATGTGAGAATGGATATTAAAATCTTTAGTGGGGGATCCACCCCCCCCGTCACAGCGACTTGGACTTGGATCTTTAGTGATTTCAAAGATGCTGGTTGTAAACTGATTCTTTCTGTACACTTAGAGTACTGAAGGGATTTAAAATCGTCCACAAAAAAATGAAAGTTATTCTTGATCAAGATAAAACAAGAAAATAAACTGAGTCAACAACCAGTTAAAAAAATTAAAATATACAGACCATAATTCTCCTCAAATCTGTACAACACCTTTTATATAAATAATTGAGTTTAAACAAATTAACGCAATAATTTCTGAATTTTAATCCTAAATGAGCTAAAATTTACTAATATAAAATTATTTTCAATATTTACACTACTATAAAATGTCTGAAAGTTTTCTCTCAGACACATTTAAGTAAATAATTCTTTTGGTAGTCTTTACACTTTTTATAAAATATGTGATAATGGATCTTATAACATTTGGCGATTTTAAAGAAGTTAGCTGTAAACTGTTTTCTTTCTGTACACTCAGATTATTGAAGGGATGCAAAACCGTAGATCACAAGTTCTTTCAGTTCGTCCACAAAACATACGAAAGTTATTTGTTGGTAAAACAAGAAAATAAACTTATTGTAAAATTCATTAAAAATTATAATCCTTTTAACTGCAAACTTGTTATAATTACATTGGAACTATTACAATGTTTTTGCTGTGGTTAACTGTCGCTAAATCTAAGATGGAAAACTACTTTCATTAAGAAGAATAATCAAAGAAAAACACTTTGAAAGAAGAAAAGTAATTCATATATAAGTCTTTGTCTCGATCCTGGTCTTCACCAGCGTACTCCGGGTGTAGATTTTCCACGTCCTGCGCGTTAAACGATTTAGAACATTAAACGGAACAATTAAAGAGGTCCTGGCTTTTATCAAGGTCTTGGCTATCGCACTTGTTCCTGGTCGTGCTTCTCTAACCTAACGTGGCGTGAGTTCAACGAATTTTGTAAATAACAGATTTGAATTTATCAAAATCTTGATAATACATGTTCTTTCTTGCTTCTATGGATATAAAAGATATAATATGTTCACTGTTGTATGTTTCATCCGTTTCTTTTTTATAGTTTTTCCCTTCAATTGCTTGTTTACGTAATGACACTATTAACAGTAAATAGATTTTCGTTATCTGGTTACCCGAACACATACATACTATAGATTGAAACATGTTTTGTTACTCGTCTTACATTCATGTCAACGTGATAAATTATCATAATATAGATCCAATATCCCGGCACAATACTCGATATGTCGTGATTGTTAAATAGTGTATCTGCAAGTAAAATAAAACTTTGTAGATTACTTTTCCCTTTGATGTGTCTACATAGCTTAAATAGTCTACATAACAGTATATGTAGATTACAACTGTAAAGTTCCTTAGAGCAAACAATTTACGATATCGATGAGTTAATAAATAAACAATACATTGTTTTAGTTATGGGTTGGAACAGTTTTCGTCGATCTTCCTGTAATAACCAATACCTGTATGCCGCGGACAAAACTTTTTCTTAACCAGTCTGCAATGTTCAATCTTATGTCCAAACACTAGTAAGGTTGTCGTAGAGCTTTAATTAACTTTCTATACTCATTGTATATTTGACATTGATTACCCTCCTGTACTTTAACTAATTATTATTTTACATTATTAGGCCTACAGGTATCATGCGTATCATAGTAGAGACTTTAAATTTCTGTAAAAAAAACTATTATATTTATTCCAACATAGTTTTGATATTTCTTTATGTAACTTATATATTACAACCCAGCAGGGATCACTTCTGGCTGTTTTATACCTTCCAGCTGAACTTACTAATAGGCACAACAAAAACCAATGTGTCACTTAAATCTCTCCAACGTCATGGAAGTCCAGAAGCGGCACATCACTAACCGCACATGTCAAGATTCTTGGGTCAGGTTAATTTGACATTTCTAGTCTATTGAGGCAGATAACTTTTGGAGATGGTAGGGTTCGTTTTCTAAGAGAGAAAGGTTCTTGCCAGCTTAGACAAAAGGGTGTATCGCACCCAACCTGTTTTGACTAAACAGGCCGGTTCAAAAACGGCCTTCCACTCTTTCGAGGGTACATGATGAGATTATTACCCTAAATTATTTCTCATGGATGTCAATATGAGGTGATCCCTAGCCCTAATATTACCCATCCAAAATATCCTGTCACCCCGGAAGCAGCGCAAAGGTCATAGTCAAAATGTTATTGCAAATTGTTACCCACTTCTTTAGGAATGCTAAAATTAGATCTAATCAATTCACACAAATTTTACTTGACATATATGGTATCCTGCGGGATACTTCATTTTATTATGAGAAGATGAAGTAGGTGATTTTAATAGTAATCCTCAGCAAAGACACGTTTTATACATACTTAACTTTGCTCATTGCTCACAAAATTAGAACGTATTTGCAACCCTCGAAGTTGTATGGCACTCAAGAAGGTATGCTTGTACGTAATTCTGCCCTAAAAAGATATTTCTGGTGGTACACGCAAGTATTTTTAAACCCATATACCTACCTAATACTGGATATTGAATATTTTACCTCAACGGTTACAAGATTGGGGTAGGGTACGATAAACGGACCCGGTATTTTGTATCGAAGAATGTAATCATCGATACCTAATTATCGTATATCAAATCCTAGACCATCAATCGATATAACAGTACTTATAGTCCACAATAACTAACATATGATTTATAATAAAATATGAATTTAATATTTACAGTGATGAAACCAATTGTTATAACAAAAATTATGAAAACTGAAGGCAAGATTGAATTAGATTTCCCTTACAGTTCAAATGGTGTGGACATTAAAATTAATTAAAAATACGATTATACACTTCCTTTTTTCTTTCTCTTGAAATATTATATGCTTTGTATGTTCCAAACTTCTGATAAAAAAAATTATATTTACTTCATGAGAGATTTAATAATACATGGTTAATTATTTTATTGAGTTTTAATCAGAGGATAATGAAATTGATTATGAGACGAGTTAAATAGGACTCAACTAACAAAATATCATGTCTTTGTCTATTATTTTACGTTGTCGGTGAATATGTAGCCTCAGGTATATTTAATTTCCCAACCTAGAAAATATTAGACTAAAATTATGAAAAGTGTAAAACTCTACAGCAAATGTTACGATGATTTGATACTGTTATGCATTTTACATTTTTTACAATGGATTCTACGTTTCTAAACCTTTATTACTTTAGGTTGCGAAAGTCATGTCCTCTAACCGAGACGCGAACTCAAACCTCTAAATCGAGAAGCTGAGACAGTGATCGATTAACTAGATTAGCCACTAAGATTGTAAAATAGTTATGAATTTGAATCCTAACTAAACTTACGTTCACTAATTTCAAATAATTTTTATTATTACACTACTATAAAATGCCTAAAAGATGTCTATCAGGCAAAAATTCGAAAAATTCTCTAAGTAATCTTAAAATTTCTTTATCAAATATGTATGATAGGACCTTAAAACATTTAGAGATGATATTGAAGGTGATTTTAAACATTCTTTCTGTACACTTAGAGTACTTTAGTGATAAAAATAAATAAAATATCTGAAAGATGTCTCCTAGACATATGTAAAAATTCTTTAAGTAATCAATTTTTTTATCTAATATTTACAAACGGATCCTAAAATATTTGGGCGTTGTAAACTGGTTCATTAAAAATACACATTAATGTTTGGGGAAAGTAATGAACCACAATTATTAGTTAAAAAAATATACATTGCAATCAAAAACATAAAAATCTACATAAGAAATCATAACTTATAAATTATTTAAAGCATGTTTACAAATATTCTCTACAACGATTTATTATAATTTGGCATGCAATAGGGTAATATTACTTTTAATAGTCTTGTAAATTTAAAATGAGATCTGGTAGTAATGTCAGCAACTATATAGATAAGTTAACAATTATTGACCGTATTTCTCCTTAAATTAATATAATATCCTATTAATTTTAATCCTAAGTCAACTAGAATTCAATAATATCAAATTATTTTTAATATTAAACTACTATAAAATGCCTATCAGATGTCTATTAGGCATATTTAGCCAAGTAATTCTCTAAATAATCTTTACACTATTTACCAAATATATATATATATATATATATATATATATATATATATATATATATATATATATATGAATTGACATTAAAACATTTTTAATAGTTGATTTTGAAGGTGATTGTAAACTGATTTTTTTTGTTCACTTAAAGTACTTAAAGGATTTAAATCAATACATCAGGGGTTCTTTCTATTTTCCCACACAATATAAGAAAGTTATTTTTGTAGAATAAGATAAACTCTACTAACAAATACAATAAAATAATTTTTATTAAGATTAAAATCCTTTTAATAATTACATTATTACATAGGAACTGCTTCAATGTGTTTTTCTGTAATTATTATTCGCTAAATCTAGGATTTAAACTACTTAGGGTAAGAAGAATTGTTAGACAAAAACTTTGAATTCTAAATAATTAAAGTAACTCATCTATAAGTCATTGTCTCAATCCTTGTCTTTGCCATAATATTGGATGAATCCCAGTGTAGATTTTCCACCTCCTGCGTGTCTAACTACACTATTGAATCTATAAAAATCTTGGTAATTCATATTATTTGTTGTTTCTATGGATATCTAAAAGATATTAATATCTACAGTGTTGTGTGTCATCTGTTTCCTGTTCACGGTTTTTATCTTCACTTGCTTGTTTACGTCATAATTACTATTAACACTAAATCGATGTTTGTTATCAGATTACACGAACACATACGTACTATAGAGAAAAACGTGTTTAGTTACTCGTCTTACAGTAATTTTAACGTGATAAATTATAATAATATTCAGGCACAGTACTCGATATGTCATGTCATTGCTTTATAGTATATTTGCTATATAGTATATAACCATATTAGAGAAGTTCAAATGTAAGGGAGCTGTTCTACACTAGAGTCTGGGGTTGATGAGACTTTTTCATATCCGCACAAGACGTAAAGGCTTTCACTACTTTTATACCCTCTATTAAGAAAACTTTGATATATTTTCAATTTAGAATATTCAGCCACTCTTGACTCTCGGATATATGGCTGTTTTATATGGTAAAATATTTAAGGGTCTTTTAAATTAGGAGAGAGGTCTTAAATTTAATGTAACATTGTCTATATATTACTTTTTAGGCACTGGACATAAAACTAATAGATTCATAAATTCTATATTTCGAACAGGACATAACATGTTAGAACTTCCTTAGTTTTAAGAATACCATAACAGCTACAGATACAATAAACGTAATAATAAATACGTAATTAAATGTCGTTTACTTAGTTGTAGTGTTGTCACTACACTAACTATTGCGGGTTTACTTGTAACTGTAACTATGATATATATAAACTGATTTGTTAACTGATAGATCTACAAGCAAAAGTTGGGATTTCTACATAAATAGTAAAATTGACTCATCTGTAAGTTTTGGTTCTGGTCCTAGCTATAGTTTATCCTGGTGTAATTCAACGGACGTAGTCGAAATAGAACAATTTAAATCATAAACTGAACGATAGAAAATATTAATAACCTAAAATTGTTGTGGTTTCTATGGATATAACATTTTTATTTGTTACAAGAATTTTAACAAACATGTTTATAATATGTGTATTTCAAAATGAATGCCGCAGACACCCTTGATATGAGTATTTACGAAATCACCATATCTACAATACCTACACATGTATTACATCATATTTAATTTAATTAGTTTCGATACAGTATACTTTTAAATTTCTCCCGAAAACTATTTCTACTAATATTTGTGATTTTCTAATTAATAAAACTTTATAAAAATTTGCACAGATGTTCCAACCTTTATTCAAATGGATTATAATACAGTTCTGATATTTATATATTTATGGTAAAGCGGTAGTAGTATGATTAGGGTTAATTTTTGGAGTGCAAATGAACTTTGTCGTTTATAAGAATCAAACATAGGCCTATTATTGAGTTTTTACATTCATACGGATGTTATGGCGTCAAAACTTAAGTATATCCTTTTTGTAGGAAGCTAACTCACGTGCAGGCAGAGGAATTGTACATTTCACTTTGATTCAAGTAAAAATATTTAATGATACGGCCAGTTATTAAATAGACAAAGTCTTAACTTATTTACATTCAAACACACAAACAAATATTTAATACTTTTTTTGTGAGGCCTTGCTATGGAAATACCAAAAATAAAAGGTTTTAATATTGGTTCATGTGTTTGAGTGTAAATAAGTTAACAAGTAGCCAGTGCAAGATCCATCTTCAACAGAGAAAGTCTTTTGTTTAACAACTATGGTTTGCTATTTTTCACGTTACAGTCTAGTGAGACCGCTTGCTGCCTTCTTCCAACCTATGTTATCTTGTTTAGGAACACTTCTGGATAAATTTTCATAATTTTGAAAGGTTAATTTGAGTTTGCCTTAATGCCTCATTTAAGAAAATATATGTGTTACTAATGGCGCAGTGTAGCGGGTGAACTGATAAATGTTTTTTATGTCTTAAATGTTTTAATCGAAGAAAATTAATCTCTTTTATAGTAAAGTAAGTTTTTAATTATGTAAGTACCTACAAGTCGCATAAAATACAACCATGATTGACATATATTTTGTAAAAGACCGTTTATAGTCCTAATTTAATGTGTCACAGTTTCATGTTAGTATGATACAATAGTTTCAACGTTTCTTCTTAATGTTTCAATGTTTATTTGTAATAAAAGTCAAAGTAATTATTACCTCAAGCTATTAATAATTAGTCTGTGGTATCACATTGAATTTATAAATTCACTTTTTTTGTTATTATACTGCCTATTCTGTTAAATCATACTGTGTACATGTAGGGTACTTTAACTATTTATTTATGTTTATTATTTTCGACAGTGTTTAGTGCCTTTGATATGAACAGTCAAGCTTACAATTCTCACGATTTTACGGCCAGAAATTGCATAAATACAGGTAGATTCCTTATCAATTGCCTAGAGGAGTATTGTTGCTTAATCAGCTGAATATAAATTTTGGCATAATATTTTCGTTGCTTCAATCTAATGAAAACCTAATATGTTTATATTAAATGTTTCATTGTTGTTTTTCATTTGTATTTAAATGTCCATTTCGATTGCTACTGAGAATAGATGTTGCTTGCTTAAAATTGCTAATAAATTTGATGACAGAATTCAATTATTACTATTAAATATAAATGGCACAAATAAGTTGTAAAAATTGATATGATCTCACTATTCTTATAACAAAGGAAACTTGAATTGATTTCTGACATGTTGTTATCTGATGTTCTATGTTGGTTGAAAATATTAATCAGGTAATTTAAGTAAGTTAATTTTAGTAATTTAATTAACCAACTACAAAAAAAATGAACTGATCTTAATTGGTTGGATGATATTACACTTGTCAACTTGGATCATTTCTATGATTTAAGGTTTTATATTTTCTTAATAAAATTAAACAATTATGTGATATTTAACTATCGATAAGAAGCTTGCTGGGCCCATAACTATTTTGGAGTGAATGCGTTCAAGGGCTTTTGGGATTTTGTCTTGGTCCACCTCTGGACTGCGCCCGGAGCCTGGTGGACTTATTGTAGTGGGTACTCCAGCTTGCACTACCCCGACACTGTGATCTGCTCCTAGCCGTGCCGCCTTACACCTACCACTACCGCACCGCGGATCCGCTCGCGTCGCGCCGCGCCGCGCTCTTCTACGCCACGGTCTGGACCGGACGTAGTAGGCCTTTTGTGTTGTGACTCCCAGTTGGTGAGTACAGACTTGGATTATTTCACAGAGTGCTCTTATGGATTAGTGAATCGGAGGCGGACTGATGTCTAATTATGGCCCAGCAGCCTTTGTATTGTGGAAGGAGCCCTTATTAAAATTTGATTCATTGCTACCCTCCAGACGTTAATTGCACATCTTAGTGCATTATAATGTTTCTTTAGTGTATTTACTTGTGTCGTCTATTATTTATATGTCTAGGCCATTTATTGTATATTGCATGTTGTTTTGAAGAAGTGGAACGCTCCCTACCATAAATAGAGTTCATTTAGCCATATTTGTAATTTTCTCTAGTAAGTGGTAACATTGTATCTTCGACATATTTGTTGTTAATTATTTTATGTCTAAAATCATTTACTTACTGTAAGGCTAGATTACTCGTGATAATGTTATAAAATTTCTACACATTAAATAATTAGTTTGATTGCAAATATTTCAGTGTTTGTTTCTTTTGTTCAGTCCTAGTAACTAGGTTGAGATAACATCGCATAGGCATTAGGGGTCTATCTTTAACATTGTATTCAGAATATTTCAATACAACTATCTGTGTAGTCCAAAGGCCTGGTTTACAAACAATAGCTTTAGTGTATGGTAGTAGGGAGCCTGATTGGTACTTTCCTTAGAGCAGGGGTACTGTTCCTTGTTGGAGCCCTGCCTGTCACCTGTCCTACAACAAGGTGGCGCCCTTTCCCTCACCGAGCAACCTTAAAGAAGAAGAAGTACTAATCGTAGGTTACCCTATACCCTTACGGCGTGCTGTCAAGGACCACCCCTTTCTCCACTGAGTGATACCGGACATTTGCATAATTCCCCTAGGGGAGAACGTTGCAGGTGGGCGGTATTTATTTTGGATGAACTGAATCAAATTAACTGGACGGCGGCTATTGACCACAAGCTGATAATATGTGTGCTTTAAATACAAAGAGTAATAAATTGAATGCTATTTAAATGATGGCCACAGATAATAATTTATAATAAACACCAAGTCAGCCACAATGTTTGTTGGCTGAGTGATAGCAAAGCCAACAAATATTGAGGAGATGGAAACATTTCATTTCTGTCTGCCGCATTGTGTCACTCGAGTGTAAGAATTGCAATGTTAAAAGAAACTTCATTTCTATATAAGCCATTATAAGTTTAATGTTGAAGTATGTAACTTCATGGGATTTGGCTACCCATGATGGAAACGAGAAAAAACGTAGAATAAATAAACAAACTGACACTAAACATATGGCTTAGGTATTCATAGCAACACAAAAAACTAGCTATCCATATAGACCTTAACTTTGCACTAAACAATATTTCTTAATATAAAATAAGTGTTCCTATGACGCTGTATGACCACTCGTGGGATTTGGCTGATTGTAATTATAGAACTCCCGTAGGCTGGCACAGTTTCCCTTTTCTTTAAGAATTAAATTATCTGCAGGAATTTTTTAACAGTTCAGCAAAGCATTTTGACGGACATTGGGTTTCCCATAGTCATACGTTGTAATAGGAAAGTGAAGAAAATGATTCCGATGTGTACGCAGAGCTTCTTCAAAATCCTGCTAGTTAAGACTCAGACTAACTGGGAGTGACAACACAAGTAATGTTGAATAATCGTCCAAATACGGAAAACCGCTCATAACTGGACCTATTTCTAATAGCAAGGTAATTCATTCGATAAAACTGTGCCTGAAAAGTACCCAGGCGTGATAGGAAAACGGCTTAGAAGTAACCAAGAAAAGACTTTACTTAAAAATGGAACACAGTTTTGTACTGTTCAAAAGATACAGGTGGAATTTGAAATATTTTTCTTTGTTTGACTTTGTATAAAGATATAGATAAAAGGAATCTTACCCGATTATTTACAGATATGCACAGTATTTAAGGAGAACGCTAATTTATTGGAGTTTAAAAAAAAAAAACTCTTTAGCTACAGAAGAATTAAATACAGCCATAGCTTTTACGGAGAAAATACCAATGGGATTTATTTTACATAGTAATCATCCCTATAGAAGATATGAAAATATTGAAAAGATCAACGAAAGAAATTCTGTTTAATTTTAATCACGTTACTATTTTTGTAATATATTGTTACATGTTATTATGTATTTGTTACCAATAGTATATGGAGTGGTCTAGTGTATCATGCTGTGACAATTGTCTATAATACCAGGATGTAAACTACGTAATTAAGATACCAATAGATAGTGAGAGCAGAAACTATGACCTGTAAACAATACAAATACTCACTGTAAGTCCTGGTCTTAGTACTCTCTCTGAGCCACACTTCGTGTTCTTTGTTCGTTGGTTCTCCGAGGTGCTGCAATTACATTGAATTTTGCATATAATATAGAACTGTTAAAACACAGAAATATTCCGAACATTTAATCTGTTGTTTCCATGGATATTAGTAATTTATATGTGAACTACTGTGGGGAACATATAAGCTGGATTCATTTATTAAGTGTCCTAATGTTACCCCACGAAATTGACGTGTTTTTATGATTGTAGATATAACCGTGGAATTATGTTTAGTTACTTTTTAACCCAAGCATTTACGAGTATAAGGAAACAGCCTTGAGTTCCGTAACATCGATGAAATCTTTCCTTCAAAAATTAAATTGATCACCAGCCAAAACTAGGTTCAGTGCGGGTTATAATTATAGCGGGTTATAATTATCAAAAATAACTGTTTTGTTTAAAACATTATTTAGAAACGTCAGACACGTAAGCGATGTGATATCACCGTCAGCAAACGAGGTGGAAAAAACTAAATTAGCCATTTTCAGTCAACCATTTGTTACCGATATTGTCAAACATTCTAGTTTTTTTTATTTATATAAAGTATGACCTACGAAACTTTAAAGCTATAAATTAATATTTATAAAAGACACCTGTATAATACTTGTTATGTTTTACTCTATAACCTTGGTCAATGAACGTTACCAACGTGCCCTATTCTGAAATGTAACTAACATTCATTCAAATAACGTTTTAATCTGACAAATAGTACACAAAATTGTGTCTTGGCCAAGTATTAATTTGGAAGAATATATTAGTAGTGAATGTCGTATAGAACAGTTTTAAAAATGTTTTATAACTACGTAGTACCTTATCTTTATTTATTACAAAATCCTCTATATATATATATATAAAAATTAATTCATATTCCAAAGCTACATTTATCTTGTGTCCATTTATTTCACACTTGTTTATTCAAATAAAAACATTTTGTGATTATAGCTTTAAACATTTATAGCTTAGACATCACTTATTGCTATAGAGTAATGCATTGAATTTTAAACACCTAACCGTTAAATTAATGGCTTTTTCGTCACTTCTTCGAAACTGAGATAAGGACTTTGCATTGTAATCAGTAAACGATTTCGTAACTTAAAAAGATGTTTGCGTTAAGAACAGTTTTTTTCTAGAATGTCAATTTTAGCCAGGTTTTCGCTCATATACGAATCATATTCGCAGAAATATTCCTTAATTACAAAAATATAAATATATCTAGTATTTTCTATTGGTTATAATATTAGTCAATACAGTATCATATGAAATAAATGCTTTTAACACTATTGTAACTATTAATTAGCAACCATGACATGAAATACGCTTTGCGAAAAAAAATCATTGACGGAGGTATTTCTCAATATAATTTCCAAGATAAAACGGAGCAGTATCAGCGGTAGAAAATATACACATATCCAAGCTCTGAAAAGTTGGTAGTCTTATGGTTTCCAGTTGAAGTCCTAAGTCACCTTCAGTGTAGTTTTACTAAATTAAAAAGTTTATTTGTGAGTGTGTGTTAACCTTTATTCCCCTGTGATACGTCTGTGGTCACTTGGATCTGTGCTGTCCATTCATAGTCGAGATGTGGAGGTTCAAAGTTCAGCTTAACTTTAAGGAAGGCGATATTCAGAAAAATACGAGTTACATTTAGAAGGATCTTTCCCGCCACCCGTCTCTCTGTATGTTAGGGCGTATCCTTCAAGCTCCTGAACGTTTGACAATAAACCTTTTTCCTGATTGTCCCATTTACTCATCTGACCTGGCTCTAGGGAGGTTCTATTGTTGTCAGCCTAAGGTGAGAAAACATTCAAGGCTCGTGGCTATAACTTCTGTGGTTATCATGGTAATAATCCCCAGCACCATCCATATCACAACATGAGCATTGTAATTTCGCATCAACTCGGTTTATATACCACACTGGATGAGTTCATAGTGTTACGGCATCAGATTTAAAATTCCTTACTTTTTATATTCCTTATTTACTTTTTAAATATTTCTGTACTACCAACGCAATAATATATTGGAAATTGACACTATACTATATAGACTTCATTTGTTGTTGCTTGGTACCTTAAAGATTTAGGGGAGCGAAGTCAGACTCCTTAAATAAATGAAATTAGCAAAAATATTTTATAATATTCTTCACAGTTGTTACGTGTTATGTAACAGGCTTCGCTGAGTTTTGACGGCAAATGTCAACTATATAGCTTGTTTCATTTACGAGATATCCTGTAGACGGATAATCATACATGAAAGAAAATTTTACATCGACAATGACCAAAGAAAAATCGTGTGAGTTTACTAAGTGGTACGCTTCTATGACGCTCAGCCTAATTCTATGATTGGAGAGCACCATCACATAATTCATTTATGTCTATGTAGAAACCTCATGCAAGGTTTTATAGCAAAACTCTAATACAATTTATGGTACTACAACGTAAGTGTACAATGGATTCATATATTGCCAGTAACTTTTAACATATACCTGAATATATTATAATTATTTTATACACTATGAATAAGTTTAATTCAAATCTCACATGATAGTACACAGCTTGTTGTTTTTATCATGGTTATCTATAAGAAACAATAACATTCGCTAACGCTCAGTAAATCCAATGGATTGCCACGCACTAATATCAAACACAGTAGCGCAGCTGTGTTGGGAAGGGCTGGTACTAAGTGAGTATAGTGTATAGCACCAGTTCACCTTCCTTTTATGTGCAGCAACTGAAATCAAATGTCTTGCACACAACAGAACCTTAGGTGCATCCAATTCTCCCGCACATACCACAGCTATGGTAAGGATAGATGATTCAGTAAGGAAGGCTTTTAATATTAAATGTCGAAACGATGCGGGGGTTTCGTTTTAACCTTTTTCGTTTTAGTCGCCAACTATTTATGGATCACTTCAGGCGAACAGGACTATAGATTGAAGAAGTCTGCAACATCATCAGATTTTAGACGCTGCACTAAGAAGAAGATAAACTGAAGATAAAATGAACATAAACATTTATTCAGTCCTTTCTACCATATCTAAGTTATGAGTGGAAGACTCAGTAGCTCCACCGTGCTTTTGGATCGTGTCAGTCAACATCGTAGTGCTCTTAGTTGTGCACCTGATGAGACATGACGATAAAGGTTGCATAATGAAAATAATGAGCATTATCTGGAAAACGTTTATTTAATCATCCGATTGATAAAAATGGTGAAAATGCTTCGTCTCCTCCTGCATCAATACACCTGCGCAGACAATTATGCCACGCTTGGAAAGCACCCTGGAACTCCTCCACTGGAACGCCTCTCAGTACTATTATAACTTCAGCTTGGATGTTTCCCACTGAATCCCAGTGCTTTCCCATCAGCTTTCTCTTCAGTAGGTAGAACAAAACAAAATCATACAGAGCTATATCAGGGCTGTAAGTAGATTAGGGCACCACGGGGTTCTTGTTCTGTGTGGGGTTGTTGGCAACTACGAATGCCGTGAGGCTGGGGGCATTTTCGTGGTGGAGCTTGAAGATGACTTTAATATCAGGCCGGAGGTGGGCAATCCGGCGTTTCAGTCTCAAGCACCTCCAGACATAGGACTGCGTTGACAGTTTTTCCTTGCGGTACAATCTGAAAATGGACGATTCCTCGAACGTCAAAGAAGACTATGAGCATTATTTTGATATGAGACATGCTCATGTGGACTTTTTGGGGTTCGGGAGATGATTTTTTATACCACTGGGAGCTCTTACTTTTGGATTTCAATACGTCCTGATGCTTTTGTATAACACAAATTGCTAAAGAAAATGTGTGCTTCGGTTATTCAGGCAATGGTTCACTCCGGCAGGGTGACCCTTAGATTTAGATGTTCAGCTGACACATTATTCTCCAAAACAACTTATTTTATTCCGTCATGAAACATAAAGTATATTGTGTCGATACTAATTAAAATATTTGATTGTATTGTAGTTGTAGGTATTTAAGATATGGCGATTTCGTAATATTACATATCAAAGGTGCTTGTGGGTTTCATTTTGAAATACACATATTATAAATATGTTTATTAAAATACTTGTTAAAAATAAACATTTTATATCTATAGAAACCACAATAAGTTTTGGTTAGTAATGTTTACTATCGTTCATTTTATGATTTAAATAGTTATATTTCGACTACGTCCGTTGAACTACACCGGGATAAACTATGGCTAGTACCAGAACCAAAACTTAAAGATGAGTCAATTTTACTATTTATTTAGAAATCCCAACATTTGCTTGTAGATCTATCAGTAAACAAAGCAGTTTATATATCATAGTTATAGATACAAATAAACCCGCAATAGTTAGTGTAGTGACAACACTACTGCTAAGTAAACGAAATTTAATTACGTATTTATTATTACGTTTATTGTGTCTGTAGCTGTTATGGTATTCTTAAAACTAAAGAAGTTCTAACATGTTATGTCCTGTTCGAAATATATAATTTGTAAATCTATTAGTTTTATGTCCAGTGCCTAAAAAGAAATATATAGACAATGTTACATTAAATTTAAGACCTCTCTCATAACTATTAAAAGACCCATGAGTATTTTACTATGTAAAACAGTTATATATCCGAGAGTCAAGAGTGGCTGAATATTATAAATTGAAAATATATCAAAGTTTTCTTAATAGAGGGCATAAAAGTAGTGAAAGCCTTTACGTCTTGTGCGGATATGAAAAAAAGTCTCATCAACCCCAGACTCTAGTGTAGAACAGCTCCCTTACATTTAAACTTCTCTAATATCGTTACTGCTATACTAAGCAATACCGCAACTATATTTAAATATGTATCATGGTTTATCTTTTATATTTAACATAATAATAATGTCACAACTATAACTTACTTATAATAATAAAATTATAATTTGTAACAGTAAAGGAGTGTAATAAATGTAAACTTTGCGATTAGTATGTAAAGTTAATTAAATTAGTACGACAACCCTAATAGTGTTAGTGCAGAGTTTTTAACATTGCAGACTGGTTATGAAAATAGTTATTGCCTAAGTTGTGTCCACGGCATACAGGTGTTGATTATTACAGGCTGATCAGCGCAAACGGTTTCAAAATTAAATGAAATGGTATTTGATCCTCCCCCTCTCTAACCCTCATTTAAAATAATTTATTTCTTAATTGATAAATTGTCGATATAATAAGTTATTTGCCGTAAGGAACTTTACAATTTACGTAGACTTTTATGTAGACTATGTTAGATACATCAAGTAAAAACTCAAGTCTACAAAGGTTCTTTTCGTTGCAAAATACTAAATAGCAATGACATGACATATCGAGTATTGTGCCTGAATATTATGATAATTTATGACGTTTAAATTACTGTAAGACGAGTAACTAAACACGTTTTTCTCTATAGTATGTATGTGTTCGTGTAATCTGATAACAAACATTGATTTAATGTTAATAGTAATTAATTAATTATGACGTAAACAAGCAAGTGAAGATAAAAACCATGAACAGGAAACAGATGACACACAACACTGTAGATTTTAATATATTTTATATATCCATAGAAACAACTTACAAACAACATGTATTACCAAGATTTTTATAAATTAAATAGTGTAGTTAGACAATAGTCATACAGGAGGTGGAAAATCTACACTGGGATTCATGCAGTACTATGGCAAAGACAAAGGATTGCAAGATTGAGACAAGGACTTATAGATGAGTTACTTTAATTATTTAGATTTCCAAGTTTTTGTCTAACTATTCTTCTTACCCTAAGTAGTTTTAATCCTAGATTTGGCGATTAATGATTACAGAAAAACAAATAGAAGCAGTTCCTATGTAATAATGTAATTATTAACAGGATTTTAATCTTTAAGGAAATTGAAACTTATTGTATTGTATTTGTTAGTAAAGTTTATCTTAATCAACAAAAATTACTTTCTTATATTTTGTGGGAAAACAGAAAGAACGCCTGATGTATTGATTTAAATCCTTAATTACTTTAAATGTACAAAAAGAAATCAGATTACAATCACCTTCAAAATCAACTATAAATCTTTTAAGGCCCTTTCACACATATTTGGTAAATAGTGTAAATATTATTTAGAGAATTACTTGGTTAAATATGCCTGAGAGACATCTGACAAGCATTTTATAGTTTGATATTAGTGAATTCTAGTTGACTTACGATTAAAATTATTAACTTAATTACATTTACTTGTTTACACTGAAAAAAGAAATAAGGATATTGTATTAATTTAAGTAGAAATACGGTCCATAACTTTTAACTTATCTAATTAGTTGCTGAAATTACTACTAGAGCTCCTTTTAAATTTAGAAGACTATTAAAAGTAATACAGCCATATAATTAAATTATTAGAATCCATTTTCGCCTTTATTGAATTTTCACAATTAATTATAATATTACCCTATTGCATGCCAAATTATAATGTATCGTTGTAGAGAATATTTGTAAACATACTTTAAATAATTATAAGTCATGTTATTTTATGTATATTTTTATGTTTTTGACTGCATAGTATATATTTTTTTTAACTCATAATTGTGGTTCATTATTTTCCCCGAACATTAATGTGTATTTTTAATGCATATGTTTACAGCGCCCAAATCTTTTAAGATCCATCCATAAATATTTGATAAAAAGTATTGATTACTTAAAGAGTTTTTACATGATATGTCTAAGAGACATCTTTCAGACATTTTATTTAATTTAATCCTTAAAGTACTCTAAGTGTACAGAAAGAATCAGTTTACAATCACCTTCAATATCATCTGTAAATGTTTTAAGGTCCTTTCATACATATTTGATAAAAAAATTTAAAGATTACTTAGAGAATTATTAGCGAATGTAATACTTATGATTAAAATTCATAACTTAATTATTTATGATTGCTTGCACTTAAAAATTTCATAACGATACTGTAAATATTTTGAGGAAAAATATAGTCTATAATTGTTGATTTAGTAAAAGTCTTACTGGAACTACCACCAGAGGTCAAAATTAAACCTTCATAGACATTCCGAATGACAATCAATTACTAAACTTCTAGACGAAACGTTAAGAGCCTCTTTGAGCAAAAAAATAAACATAAAAATAAAACAATTTTAAGTTGAACAGTTATCACTTCTGTACCGTGCTCTATTGTCGCCTTAAAATATTGGGTATTCTCACCTTAACTAAGTGAGATTTCTTTACAACATAGAATTTGCTATTCGTAAAAGTTATACAAACAGCTGTATTTTGACATCTAGTAGGAAGGTGCAGAATAAAGAATTGCCAGAATGTGCCTATTAGACATCTTTTACTATCTTAGTAGCTAGTCTAGCTAACCGATCACCGTCTCAGCTTATCGATTTAAAGGCTTGAGTTGGAGTCCCGGTTAGAGGATATGACTTTCGCAACCTGAAGTAATAAAGGCTCCTAAACGTATAATCCATTGTAAAAAATGTAAAATGCATAACAGTATCAATTCATTGTAAAATTTGCTGTAGAATTGTACACTTTTCATAATTTTAATCAAATATTTTCTAAGCTAGGAAATTAAATATACCTGAGGTTACATATTGCCTGATAACGTAAACTAATAGAAAAAGACATGCTATTTTGTTAATTGAGTCCTATTTAACACGTCTCATAAGTAATTTCATTATTTCTCTGATTAAACTCAATAAAGTAAGTAACTATGTGTTATTAAATCTCTCATGAAGAAAATATAATATGTTTTTAATCAGAATTTTGGAACATATCTAAGCATATGAATTTCAAGAGAAATAAACAAGGAAGTGTAGTACAGTAAATGTTAATGTACACGCAATTTGAACTGTAGGTGAAATCTAATTCAATCTTGAGACCGTTGAGGTAAAATATTCAATATCCAGTTTTTTGTAGGTATATGGGTAGTAACAATACTTGCGTGTACCACCAGAAATGTCTTTTTAGAGCAGAATTACGCGCAAGTAAAACTTGTTGTGTGGAATAAAACTTAGAGGGTTGCAAATACGTTCTAATTTCATGAGCAAAGGGCAATTAAGTATGCATCAAACATGTCTTTGCTGAGGATTACTATTAAAATACGTTAAGATAAACTAAAGTGTCCCGCAGGATACCATATGTCATGTCTAGAAAGTAAAATTTGTGAATTGATTAGATCTAAATTTAGCGTTCCTAAAGAGGTGGGTAGAAAATGTGCTATAAGAGTTTTACTGCGCTCATTTTGGAAAAAGGCCAACAAACTTTTTTTAAATAATAAAGTAATATCTGAAAGTTTTATCCTGGCTATATGCTATGAAATTAAAATACTAAAGGGCTTTTTCTTTATGGATGCGGTTTATCAAGAAATAGATTATACATTTGAAGTAAGCTTTAACGTCCTTTGCGAGTATGTCTTAAAAGGAATTTTCAAGGCAAAAACGGCGTAAAGAAAACTTTATTTTTAAACTCTTACAATATAAATATTTGTACACCCTTAGGAAAAGAAGCTTATAAATTGAACCTTGTCCTTTAAGGATCTTTGCACTGCTTCCGAAGTGACAGGATATTCTGGATGGGTAAGGTTAGGGTAGGGATCGCCTCATATCGACATCCGTGAGAAATAATTTAGGGTACTAATCTCATCATGTACTCTCGAAAGAGTGGGAGGCCATATTTGAAAAGGCCTCTTCAGTCAAAACAGGTAGGGTGTGGCACACCCTTTTGTGTAGGCTGGAAAGGACCTTTCAATCTTAGAAAACGAACCCTACCATCTCCAACAGTCATCTGCCGCAATAGACTAGAAAGGTCGAATTAACCTGACCACAAGAATCTTAACATTTGCGGTTAGTGATGTCCTGCTTCTGGACATCCATAACGTTAGAGAGATTTAAGTGACACATTGGTTTTTGTTGTGCCTAGTGGTAAGTTCAGCTGGAAGGTATAAAACAGCCAGAGGTGATCCCTGCTGGGTTGTAAATATATAAGTTACATAAAGGAATATCAAAACTATGTTGGAATAAATGTAATAGTTTTTTTTTACAGACATTTAAAAAGTCTCTACTATGATACGCATGATAACTGTGGGCCTAATAATGTAAAATAATAATTAGTTAAAGTACAGGAGAGTAATCAATGTCAAATACACAATGAGTATAGAAAGTTAATTAAAGCTGTACGACAACCCTACTAGTGTTAGGACATAAGATTGAACATTGCAGACTAGTTAAGAAAAGTTTTGTCCGCGGCATACAGGTATTGGTTATTACAGGAAGATCGACGTAAACTGTTCCAACCCATAATTAAAATAATGTATTGTTTATTTATTAACTCATCGATATCGTAAATTGTTTGCTCTAAGGAACTGTACAGTGGTAATCTACATATACTGTTATGTAGACTATTTAAGCTATGTAGACACATCAAAGGGAAAAAGTAATCTACAAAGTGTTCTTGTACTTGCAGATACACTATTTAACAATCACGACGTATCGAGTATTGTGCCGGGAAATTGGATATAAGTTATGATAATTTATCACTGACATTAATGTAAGACGAGTAACAAAACATGTTTATATCTATAGTATGTATGTGTTCGGGTAACCTGATAACGAAAATCTATTTACTGTTAATAGTGTCATTACGTAAACAAGCAATTGAAGGGAAATACTATAAAAAAGAAACGGATGAAACATACAACAGTGAACATATTATATCTTTTATATCCATATAAACAAGAAAAAACAGGTATTATCAAGATTTTGATAAATTCAAATCTGTTATTTTACAAAATTCGTTGAACTCACGCCAAGTTAGGTTAGAGAAGCATGGCCAGGAACAAGTGCGATGGCCAAGACCTTGATAAGAGCCAGGACCTCTTTAATAGTTCCGTTTAATGTTATAAATCGTTTAAACGCGCAGGACGTGGAAAATCTACACCCGGAGTACGCTGGTGAAGACCAGGATCGAGACAAGGACTTATATATGAGTTACTTTTTTTTCTTTTAAAGTGTTTTTCTTTGATTATTCTTCTTAATGAAAGTAGTTTTCCATCTTAGATTTAGCGACAGTTTAACCACAGCAAAAACATTGAAATAGTTCCAATGTAATTGTAACAAGTTTGCAGTTAAAAGGATTATAATTTTTAATGAATTTTACAATAAGTTTATTTTCTTGTTTTATCTTGACCAAAAAATAACTTTTGTATGTTTTTTTGGGCGAACTGAAAGAACTTGTGATCTACGGTTTTACATCCCTTCAATACTCTAAGTGTACAGAAAGAAAACAGTTTACAGTAAACTTCCTTAAAATCGCCAAATGTTTTAAGATTCATTCTCACATATTTTTATAACAAGTGTAAAGACAACCAAAAGAATTATTTACTTAAATGTGTCTGAGGGAAATCTTTCAGACATTTTTATGGTAGTGTAAATATTGAAAATAATTTTATATTAGTAAATGATAGCTCATTTAGGATTAAAATTCAGAAATTATTGCGTTAATTTGTTTAAACTCAATTTATTATTTATATAAAAGGTGTTGTACAGATTTCAGGAGAATTATGGTCTATATATTTTAATTATATATTAATTTTTTTTACTGGTTGTTGACTCAGTTTATTTTCTTGTTTTATCTTAATCAAGAATAACTCGTATGTTTTGTGGACGAACCGAAAGAACTTGTGATTTATGATTTTAAATCCCTTCAGTACTCTAAGTGTACAGAAAGAATCAGTTTACAACCTTCATCATTGAAATCACTAAAGATTTTAATATCCATTCTTTTAATCATCTTTTAATTTATTTAACTAGTTGATGAGATTACCACCAGAGCTCTCTTCCACTTCACAAGAGACTAGAAATGTCTGATTTAAATTATAATTATTATATATAGGTTATAGAAATAACTTCTTAGGTTGCATTTTCACCTTTAAATGTTTAAATTACACTATTATTAATAATTATACTCCGAAGAAAATAAAAAATGCTATATTTAAAAATATTGCCAGCTTCTAGTTGGTATAAAAACACCACTAAAAATTGTTTATCTGGGTATAATTTTCATTTCACACTGACAGGAAAGCCAATCTACTGCAAAATCAGATGGGAACAATTAAAATACTTGTTAGGAAGTGACGAGCTATCTAGCCTTAGAGGTGTTACAGTTTATACCCAGATACCGCGGTAACTGAGGCTCTGTCTGGTTGTTACATGCTCATTTTACTTTTAACATAATAAATGCTACTATTAATTGCTATTCAATATTTTCTCTTGTTAATGACTGTGTGCTATAATTCTTTAGACAATAATCTTTAATTTATACACATAACTGTAAAACTCAATTAGCTTTGAACAAAATATTGTAAATTGCAAACTAGATATTTAAAGAGCCTCGAATATTTCGTATTGGGTCCCGAGGATGTAGATGCATTCTTTTGAATTCGCAGAAAAAAACACACTATAATTAATATACAGTATTGTCTTCACTCGACCTTAAGGTCATATCATATTTGATTCCTATTTATTGAGAACATTGTATTCGTCAATGATATTGAGAAACATCTACATCTATAACCATGCAGATAACGCAACTCGCATATGGACTTTAAATTTATACTATCTCTAAGATTATTTTTTGTTTTGTATTGTTTTAAAATGTTTATTAGAAGACTTAATAGTCTGTGTTGTTAAATTAAAATAATGTTTACAGAAAATATTTTTGACATTTGATTTTTTAAATTAATTTCAGTCCTTAACTTGTAATTAGAGATTATGCCCGTGTTACTTATGTTTGTTAGTCTGCAAGAAATCCCGAAAACGAACCGACCTACAGTATTTAAATATTTCAATGATACTTAATGTATATTTCAGGAAGACTGTGTTTGCTATTAGTGCATTATAACAGATGGAATTTGGATGAGCGTGAGCTAATATTTTTGAAAGTTCCTATAGTTGGAATAAATTTAATAGTTTTTTATACAGAAATTTAAAAAGTCTCTACCACGATACGGATATAAAGTAAAATAATAATTTGTTAAAGTACAGGAGAGTAATCAATGTCAACTATACAATGAGTACAAAAAGTTAATTAAACATGTACTAGAATCCTACTAGTGTTAGGACAGAAGTTTGAACATTGCAGACTGGTTATGAAAATAGTTATAGCCTAAGTTTTGTCCACGGCATACAGGTGTTGATTAGTACAAGCAGATCGGCGTAAACTGTTTCAAAATTAAAAGTAATAGTATTTAATCCTCATCCTCTCAAACCTACTTTTCAAATAATGTATTGTTTATTTAATAAGTTATAGCTATAGTAAGTTATTTGCTCTAAGGAACTTTACACCTGTAAAAAATGTTACAGGTCTCCATAGAATGTTATGTAGACCATTAGAGTTAGATACATCAAAGTGAAAACTCAAATCTACAAAGGTTCTTTTCGTTGCAGATATACTAATTAGCAACGACATTACATATCGAGTATTGTGCCTGAATATTGGATATAAATGATGACAAATTATCACGTTGACGTTAATGTAAGACGAGAAATAAAACATGTTTATCTTTATAGTATGTATCTGTTCGGGTAATCTAATGGCAAAAATCGATTTAATATTAATAATAGTAATGACGTAAACAAGCAAGAAACAGATGAAACATACAAACGAAACATCAAAGAACAGGTACTCCAAAGTTTTTTATAAATTCAATTGTTATTTAAAAAATTTGTTGAACACACGGTTATAGAAGCACGACCAAAAGCTTGATAAGGACAAGGAACTTTTTCACTGTTCGTTTTATGTTACATTCGGTTAACACGCAGTATGCGGAAAATCTACACCCGGAGTACGCTGACGAAGACCAGAGACCAGGTTCGGAAGTCACCTCTATACCGTTGGTCCCCAGGTTAAGTGTCAGATAGTGCTTCTTAGCCCTAACATTGCCTGGTAAAAGAAGAAATATTTACTTTACTTTTACTTTAACTTTACTTGTGAACAGTTAAGCAAACACACATTATTACATACGACTACTGGTTGGCGCACACTAGTTTTGCATAGTAACAATAATCTTAACCTATTCTGAAGTATAATCATTCATAAAAAACTCCTACGTTAGTATTGGAATTTAAATAAGTGTATGAAGAAAACCTTTAATTTGCTGCAGAATCTTTCTTTTTTTAAATTTGTTTAATAGTTTTCTAGTTTAGGTTTAGATACAAGGGTGTTTACTTCAATTTTGAGTTACAAAATACACCAACAGCGTAAAATAATAGATTACAGATAATTTTAAATTGAAGTCTACTAAAACGTCCCGTTTCTATTCACTATTTTCTCCCACAAATCTTAAATAACGGTATTAAATATATGTGTTACGACAACTCTTCTATACTAAAGGTATGTCATATCAAAACGACGAGAAAGTGAGAACAGAATTGAGTATGTTGTATATTTACAGGACCTAACAAACATTGCAAGAAATATTTAATTTTCCAAGAAAATGGTGTTTAGTTAATCTGAATATGTTTACTGATTCATTTACTTTGAAGAGTTAAAGAATTCCTGTTGTATATTTATTCTGTACATTCTTCAAACTATCTGGTATCTCTACTGAGGTAATCTTTGAGTAAACATTTAGCTCCATATGTAAATTTAGATTTTAACATAGAGACTGTACTCTTGATGTTTTTATTTCTTAATCCAGCTATTACAAAAACATTTCATGATCTACATTAATCCTACCTGATTGATCCTGTATGTGAAATTAGATGATGTAAGAATTAAGCATTACAAACGAGAATTTTTATTTAGTATAATTACTCGTATAAGGATATAAACTTTCTGTTATATAGTAAAAAATAATAAATTCTTGTATAATCCTTCATTTATCTTTGGTAAGTATAAAGTTGTCTGTGATATCGAATATTGTTATTCATTCGAGTAAGTATAGTCAGTGTGCAAAGAATATTTTTCAGTCAACATCTACTAACAAAAGTTCATCAGTCAGTCCATGAGGACGGTCGTAGAGATAAGCCACTCGTGATTGTGCAATCTGGTCGGCCTGCCCGTCTTGTCCTGTGCGGTACTTATCCTGTGCGGTATCTTTTCTTAAAGTAATTATCCTTAAAACTGTGTCATAAACTTAATTTTTTTTTGTGTGTGAATTTTCGTTAGTATTGATGAAGTTTATTTTTAGTTTGGACTAAAGTTATTTTTGGATTAATTATCATTTTAAATCAGGATTTCCGTTATTTTTTTTTAGTTTTTTACTGCACAGGTAATGAAACTTACAATTACTTACATTTTTACCATGAATTGCGGTAAATGTAGCTGAGACATAACCATTGCTAAAGATGCAACAAAGTGTGTGAAGTGCGGTCCTCAGTTTTCATGTAACGTGTTGTCGCATTCGGACTTTGGCAAAGTTGACATCTATGTCGGCCCGAAATCTGGCCTCGTGGAAGTGTGACGATTGTTCGCAGGATTCATCCTCAGTGGCAAGTCATAAGTCGGACTCGGTCGATCCAAATATTTCTGACATTCTTTTTGGCAATACAAAAAGAAATTGCTGTAAGCCAAGCTTCAAATAGAGACGGTTTTTAGCGCGATTGAACAGCGTCTAACTGGTTTACAGGCATCTGTTGACGAATTCCATAAGAGACTTTCTTCTTTAGAGGCGGAAAATGTTGAACTTAAAGCGGAATGTGTTGAACTCCGAACTAAAAATTAATCCCTGTCTCGGCGGGTGTTTGACGTGGAGTTACAAATGGCAGATATACAACAGTACTCGCGAAACCATAACATTGAAGTTATGGGTGTCCCCGTTACAAAAAGTGAGAATGTTTACGAAATCGTCAAATCGGTGGCCACCGCGCTTGATCTAATTTACGACAGACAGTCCATATCCATTGCCCATCGTTTGCCGGCACCTCGGAGGAAGTCTTTACACCCCTCTATCGTCGTCCAGTTCGTGTCCCGCTCAACAAAGGCTGAATGGATTTCTTGCGGCCAAGAAAAAAAGAATTAAAACTACGGACTTGGCAGCGTCTTTACCGCCTGCGCCGCTATTAGTTCGGGATCATCTCACACCACAGAATAAACATTTACTGGGGAGAGCTAAGTCCTTGGTCAAAGATGGACAGCTGGCGTTCGCTTGGTCGAGGGACGGAAAGGTGTTGGTGAGACAGACGGTGGAGTCACCGGCCAGGAGGGTGAGGAGCATCGACGAAGTAGAAGCCTTCGTACGTCCGGCGGTTAGCGGAAGTACCACGGCAACGAAGTAATTTGCCAGAGTTTTAGTGTAGGTTATAGAAACTCCATAAATCCAGATAAGGACATGGCAAGTAAGACTTTTGTTATTATGTTAATTTTTGTTTGCAGCATTTATATTACATTTTTCGTTTGACATTATAGTTTGTGTAATTTATTGGCATGTGCATGTGTATTTTTAAATAAGACTTAACAAAAGTGAAAATTGAAATAATTTCGCAGCGACGTTCAATATACTACTAGGACACTCAGGCATTCAAAATGAAATATTGATTGTACTATACCAACCTATAATTAAATTATAAATACGTGAGTATGGGTTGAAGTTAGAAGTAATGTGTGATGCATGTGTGTGTGTGTGTGTGTGTGTGTGTGTGTGTGTGTGTGTGTGTGTGTGTGTGTCGTGCGTGTGCGTGTGCGTGGTGAGTATGTATGTGGTGTATGCACGTGAGTATGTGTGTGTGTATGTATGCACGTGAGTATGTATGTGTGTATGCACGTGAGTATGTATGTGTATGTGTACACGGGCTAACGAAAAATATCAAAATAATGTTTTATAAAACAGTTTTATCTCATCTTACTATTAATTATTTATTATTATAAGAATAGCACGTTAGTAGAAAAACAATAATTAATTTATAAATAATATTAACTAATAAAAAATTATTTTCAATGCCATTGAGATTAAAAGTTTCAGAATGTAAATTTTTTTACTTCTTTTCACTTTTTACTTTTTAAAACCATTTTTTTACAGCGATCTTTACTGTCCAAAGGTTAACATATAATGTTTTTTGCGTGGTCAGCGCGATGTTAATTGTATATTAGGTCTAAATTTCCGTCTATGTCTTTTTTATATATGGAATAATAATTTTTTATAGTCAGTTTTTGAATATATGACACACGGAATCATAAGCATGCACATGTCAGAATTTATACTGATGTATATTTCTAATTTAATTAGTTATTCATATGTTATTAAACAATTTATATTTTTGTTTGTGCTAGTTCCATTTCATTCTGGCATGTAATATAAGATACGTGATTTATTTTTAGCATATCTATATTTGGAAAGTTTTAATTGCATAAATAAGAAAAGTTTCTTCTGGTATTTTTAAACATAAGTTGCAGCATAACAATAAATGTACCTATACCGATAATACTTCCATGTATATATTTTATTTTATTTTTTATGTATTAAATTAAACAAAAATATTTATTTTATTATTATATCATATGATATTGGTATTTGGTTTCAACTATATATAAGTTTTTTGTTTATATTAATATTGTTTTTGTACAGGTCTTACTGCATTGTGTACGGTGTTTGTGCAAGTTAGCTACATTTGGTTTTAGTTTATTTTTAAAAGTGATGTTGTAGTTTTTTATCAAGTGTAGTGATATCTGTATAGATATATAGAGAGCGGCTGGGCTGAGCATGGTGCGCAATGGGCGAGTTTATGGATGAAAATTGTCAATTCTAAAGCTGTGAATGCATGTGTTTATGATTATATTAATAGTTTTGATTTTTTCTCAGAAAATGAAGACGTAAATGAAAATCGAGTGACAATCCTTAGCTTGAATATTCGTAGCTGTAAAAAGAATTTTGATGAGCTAATTATCATTTTGAACAACTATAAGTTTAAGTTTTGACATAATTATTTTAACAGAGACTTGGATGGATGAGTGCAGTGTAAATGAGAGTATGGATGGGTATGACAGATTCGTAAATAAGGAAAGTATGAATCAGAATGAATGGCGCGATTGTTTTCGTTAATGAATGTTTTTCAGTATGTCATGCGGAAGTGAATCTGAGCGGTGCCACATGTTTGAAAACTAGATATAACGTTTGGCAGGGAAGCGAATGTCGTTGCTCGCCATTTACCGTAGTCCGTCCGGTGACCTTGACTCTTTCATTAGTGATCTCGAGGTTTATCTGGAGGATGTTAATCTGTCTGCATCTAAGTTTGGTGAATATTTGCAAGATATTTCTATTACAATCCTCAATTAATAAGAACCCAATTTCTTCTAAGAACGTCAAGCTAAAGCCGTGGGTTACCGCTGGACTAATTAAATCAATTCGAGTTAGAGATAGAATGAGTAAGCAGCTCAAAAGCCAGCCTTTTAAATACAATGTTAAAAACCCGTTTCAAGCAACTACAGAAATATCTTAAATAAAATTATTAAACTGGCTAAAGAAATGTATTTTATAAATTAAAATTAATGAATAAAAAAATAATTATAATAAGCTCTTGCGGAAAAAATATTGCTGAAAATTATGGACATGAATAAAAAAAAGATTTCCTTTCCTATTGAACAGTTTTCTGGATGGCAAAATTAATATTGAGACAAATGATATAAATAATGTAGCTAACACATTAAATGAGTATTATGTTAGGGTGGGTGCCAACTTAGCCAGTACTGTGCCTCCCGTGACTGAAGTCGTTATGAATGACGAGGATTACGGGGGCTGGATTCTTACTTCCAGCTGAAGCCGATATCCGAGGATATCTTTGCTCGTGTTGTACAAAACCTTAGAGGCGGGTCTGCTCCGGGAGAAGATTGGAATCCCGGTTACTCTTATCAAAATGTTTTTTTTAATTTATTAACGCTTCCACTTCTACATATTATAAACAATAGTATGTCACAGGGAATTTTCCCAGCATCATTTAAAATGGGTAAAGTAATCCCAATCTATAAGGGAGGCCCAAAAAATCAATGTGTTAGCTTCAGGCCAATAACTTTAACTAGTGTTTTAATCTAAATTATTGGAAAAAATGTGTTTAGAATTCAACTCGAAAAATATTTAAACATCAATAATATTCTTGTACAAAATCAATTCGGTTTCAGAAAAGATAAGAATTTGAATGACGATTTATATTTGATAACTAAAAGTGTTCATGACACGATTAGCCGTAATAAAAAACCATTATTGATTTTTATAGATTTAGCTAAAGCTCTCTTGATACAGTTGATAGACAATTATTACTAAAAAAAATTAAAATATATTGGAATACAAGGTGGAACTCTTGGAGATGGTTATCAAAAGTTGATATTTGTCCGATCGGTATCAAGTTGTTTCTGTTTTAGGCCATACAAGCGTTCCTTAAAAAATTGAGTATGGGGTTTTGCAAGGCAGTACTCTTTGACCCTTGCTTTTCTTAACTTTTATTAACAATCTAGGAAGATTGACTCTGTGTAAAGGACAGATATTTCTTTATGCGGACGACAACCGCTTTGTTATTTGAGGGTGAAACCTGGGAGGAAGGGAGGGATGTGGCTGAGAGCGCGGTCTACTCACTGTCAAGCGCTGGTTTTATCAATGTCGGCTCACAGTTAATATAGCCAAAAACTAAATGTATGCCAATCTCTATACGAGCTGACGGCGATCCTTTTGTTTTTAAGCTAACGGCTGCATACTTTGTGGTGGCCAGGATGGATGCGTTTTGCGTTTTGTGTGAATGTATTGATAGTGTGAGTGAGTATAAATACTTGGGTGTAGTTTTTTACAATCGTTTGAAGTGGTGTAATCACGTAGCTTACATGCGGAATAAACTTCGTTAAATGTATCTTTAGATTATTTTTTAATCTGCGTAATATACTTACAACAGATTTTTTTTTAAACTGTATATTATGTTTAATGTGCAATCAATTCTTCAGTATGGTAATTTAGCATGGGGTTGGCTGTTTTCAAAATAACCTTGCTCCCTTAGAAGTCGTTCAAAAAACTATTATAAAAGTAGCTCTGAAGCGAAATCGTACTTATCCAACCAATTTATTATTTGAAGAATTTAAAGTTTTTTAAACGTCTCGCAATTATACGTACGTATATCCGAACATTAGTTTTGTACATTTTTTCAACATCGAGATTCAATTTTTATTCACAGTAACCACAGAGCCATTTTACGCGTTCTTCACTTCATAAACAGAATGTATTGTTCCTAGATTCGTTAAAGCCTTTAAACTCAAACATCATCTCACTATATTGCTCATATAATTTTATCTTCAAAATTACCATTACTTTATAAAAAACCCAAGACCTTGTACTATTAGTACGTACAAAATATTAGTCAATAAAATGGTTAGTAGATGCTGGGGGCGAGATGGATTTCGTCAGTATTTTTCCTCAATCTACACCTAGATATGCTTTTTTTATGTATGAAATTTATGTTATATTTTTGTTATTGCAATCAATGTTAGTCTGAGTGTTTGGTGAGTCTGTACAATCTTTTTTACTGCAGGCCAACGAGGACATATGGTGCGAGCAAGTGTGCTGGTGCGTGATTGATGTGTGTGTGTGTGTGTGTGTGTGTGTGTGTGTGTGTGGGTGTTTAGTGTGTGTGCGTGGTGTGTGCAGGGTGTGGTCCAAATCTCTCTCTACTTATATCGGCTAATTTTTTATTAAGTCTTTCTGATTGCTCTTTTTTATGTAAGTCACAAGTTTTTATAAATTACATTTTTTATGTCTTCAAATTGTATTTTCTAAATAAGTATATTCCTTTTCAAATTTTAGATTATTTATTAAACTAGATTTACTCAAGTATTCCATGCTCTGGCATTGTATCGTTTAATTTTAGAGGTTAAATCTTTAATTTTTCATTTGTTAATGAAAATGTTTTTATTAATGACAATTCATTTCCTTATTTTAATTTAAGTTTTTTGTGTGTTATTTGGTAGTGCAGACTGAGGAACTCGTTTCCTCCCCACACACACAGGCTGATCCCCATGTGGGGATAATTTCCTATAAGATTTTTGTTACGTATTATATTTTACTCTGTACATAAATTTTGGAAATAAATAAATCAATCAAAAGTATCTAAGATACATTACGAAATATTAATCATTGTCATACTTTCAACAACAGCCAGATAAGTAAAAAACTCCCGTAATGGTAGCTTAATATTTATAATGCTGCTAAATCACTAATAAATGGTAGACATTACTAAGTACCTTAATAAAGATTTGATACTAAATTTACAGATGGATTGTTGATTTCTTGAAAATGAAGCAATAATTAGCATCAGTTGTAAGTTTGAAATTTTATGTTTTAGTACCTATAATTAATTATAATTCATATGGACATGAAAATTTTCAGGATGTTCATACGTATAATCTTATTTTACACAAGTTTAGAGTTTTACATTTTAAAACCATTTTCTGTAAAAGTTTAAAAGAGCCAGAGATTTTATATACTTAAATTTACTTACTTACTCACTCCTGTGGCCACTCGAAACCCAGATGGTTTTTATATTGACCTCACCAACAATGTCTCTTCAACTTCCTCTATCTTGAGGCCACTTCCAGTTGTAGCACCAATCGTTCTTAAATCCTTCTCCACCTGATATCTCCATCGTATCCTAGTGTCTGCTCAATGGCCTCACTACCTCTGGTTCCCTCGCCACACACCTTCTTTATCATTTTATCTTCTCCCCTACGGGCAACATGGCCCATCCATCTCATTCTTTCTACTCCTGATCAGTGCCAATCACATCGGGATCTTGGTATATTTCTCTTAATTCTCTGTTATTCCTGATCCGCCATATGTCTCCTTCTTGAACTGGTCCAAAAAATTCTTCTTAGAATTTTGTTTTCAAAGGTGATTAACTTTTTTGGGGATTTCTTTGTGAGTGCCCATACTTCTGACCCGTACATCAAAACTGGCAAGATCATGGTTTTATGTAAATTCTTAATTTAAATTTCCTCATTAATAGTTTGCTTTTGAGAAGTTTTGCAAGGCTCCAGTATGTTCTATCTGCTGCTGGCTAATCTGCATTGGACTTCAACTTCTTCTCTATTGTCATGGTGTTATCGTCACTCCCAAATACTTAAATTCCTTTGTAGCCGCTTGAATTCATGGTTGAGTACTTCTAGCTTTTCTCTTTCCTGTTCCATTCCTTCTGCTTATTTTCATGTAGTTGCGTCTTTGTCTTCGTTTACTACCAAATACTTTTTCCTTGCAATCCTACTTTTGCAGCCTCAACTAAAAAGGCTTCTACTTTAGTCTGTTTAAGTCCCTCTTTCTCTCAGCTAGAATGGCGTACATCATCTGGCAAATGCCAGGATATTGAACGTATCTCCCAATTTTTACTCCTTCAGGCATCCCCTTTATCTTTTTTAGTGCTTCTTTCCAGAGCAAAGTTGAATAAAATTGGTGATATTCCATCACCTTGCCTCACTCCTGTATTTATATTAAACCAGTTTTTGTACTCCTTTTCCACCTGTACTTTTCCTTTGGAGCTGCTTACACAGAGTCTTGCTAGACTTATCAGTTTATTTTGGATACTAAACCTTTTAAAAATGTTCCATAGACTACTTCTAGATATACTATCGTATGCTTTTTTAAAAGTCTATAAAATATTATATACAGATCCTTATTGTATTCATAGTATTTAGAAGCTAGCTCTTTCCATTATAAATATCTGGTCTATTGTGGATATTTCTTTCATGAAGCCTGCTTGATGATCTTCAATGTTTCTATCCGCATACTCTTTGAGTCTATTCAATATTAGCTTGGATAATATTATGTTATCAAAATACTTAAATTTAGGAACATTTAACTTCACTATATTACAGCGATTGCGATAGTATTCATTCATGACTGGTGGTTTATTTTACTAAATTTGTCTCCTGATATGAATATGGATTACTTTGCTGAACATATCATTTCGTTATATAGATAGGCTTTATCTGTAATAAAACTAGAATAATGTAATTTTTAACTGTATTGCCTAAATGTTGGTATGATTTTTTAAACATAAACTTACTGTTTCTGAGCTACGCAACATAACAAAAATGTAAGTAAGTACGCATTTATAGCGTTCAAGTAACTACACAAACACAAATAAGTTGGAATATAAAATTAATGTACATTTTTGTACTTGATTTTCAACAATCATATGACAGTATTATGTTTTTTTATTTAGATAAATGGGGGAGAATACTTAGTAATTTTATTAGATATAAGGCTTAGTAATAGGATAGAGTTAGATAATTTTAAGAAAAATGTCTGATAACACTACTAATGGCCTGATTTATAAAAATTTTCGTCATCTTTAAGAGTTCTGTAATAATATTAGAATCAGTCTTATAAGTAATTTTTTAATCATATTAAGGTATATGGCCTTGCAGAATTTCGGTTATTGTTGTTTTATTTTTCTTAATAAAAAATAATAAAATTTTGTGAACCTGTGTGGGTGACCTTTGTTATACAAATATATTTTATTATATATATTAAGATTTGAAATAATTGTATTATTAGTTTTACGATAAACAATTATTTAAGTAAACTATGGAGAAATAAATAATATAGTAATATAAAAATGAAATATAATATAAATTTTTTATTTAATTTCTTATTACAGTATGTGTAGTAAACCAAAATGAGTAAAATATAAGTAACTTACACTGTAGTAATTATATAAACTCTGTGTATACTATCTTTGTATCTTTTATAATAAAAAGATTTCCTACGAATAATACCTTTAAGAAACAATAATTTTCCAAACGGTTTTCTTACAAAACAATCATTTCAAAGATTAAAGTACATCGAGTGCCGCCGGCCTCGGATTATACATATCTTTCATGTGCAATTAAACATTTTAACTCCGGTAATGTTTAGACCACAAGCGAAAGAGTTTTTCAACGAAACCACAGTAGTGTGAAAAATATTTAAAGTATGTTTCTATGTCCTAAAGGTTTTTGTATGATTCTGGGTCTTCAGCCTATTTCTGAATGGTTGAGTTCTAGTAGTAACAACACGTATGCAGTACATTGGACTAAGCCCGTTGTAATCTATTCAGATAAAGTGTATTGGTTAATATTATTACTAAGTGATCGGTATTTTTAGCAACTATAATCTTATCTCAAATTTTTAGTTTGGTCTCATAAGGTTTGGTCCCAGTGTAGCGCCAATCGTTCTTAAATCCTTCTCCACCTGATATCTCCATCGTATCCTAGGTCTGCCCAATGGCCTCACTACCTCTGGTTCCCCTCGCCACACCTTCTTTATCATTTTATCTTTCTCCCCTACGGGCAACATGGCCCATCCATCTCATTCTTTTACTCCTGATCAGTGCAATCACATCGGGATCTTGGTATATTTCTTCTTAATTCTCTGTTATTCCTGATCCGCCATATGTCTCCTTCTTGAACTGGTCCAAAAATTCTTCTTAGAATTTTGTTTTCAAAGGTGATTAACTTTTTTGGGGATTTCTTTGTGAGTGGCCCATACTTCTGACCCGTACATCAAAACTGGCAAGATCATGGTTTTGTAAATTTTTAATTTAAATTTCCTCATTAATAGTTTGCTTTTGAGAAGTTTTGCAAGGCTCCAGTATGTTCTATCTGCTGCTGCTAATCTGCATTGGACTTCAACTTCTTCTCTATTTGTCATGTGTTATCGTCACTCCCAAATACTTAAATTCCTTTGTAGCCTTGAATTCATGGTTGAGTACTTCTAGCTTTTTCTCTTTCCTGTTCCATTCTTCTGCTTATTTTCATGTAGTGCGTCTTGTCTTCGTTTACTTGCAATCCTACTTTTGCAGCCTCAACTAGAAAAGGCTTCTACTAGTCTGTTTAAGTCCCTCTTTCTCTCAGCTAGAATGGCTACATCATCTGCAAATGCCAGGATATTGAACTTATCTCCCAATTTTACTCCTTCAGGCATCCCCTTTATCTTTTTTAGTGCTTCTTCCAGAGCAAAGTTGAATAAAATTGGTGATATTCCATCACCTGGCCTCACTCCTGTATTTATATTTAAACCAGTTTTTGTACTCCTTTTCACCTGTACTTTTCCTTTGGAGCTGCTTACACAGAGTCTTGCTAGACTTATCAGTTTATTTTGGATACTAAACCTTTTAAAAATGTTCCATAGACTACTTCTAGATATACTATCTTATGCTTTTTTAAAGTCTATAAATATTATATACAGATCCTTATTGTATTCATAGTATTTAGAAGCTAGCTCTTTCATTATAAATATCTGGTCTATTGTGGATATTTCTTTCATGAAGCCTGCTTGATGATCTTCAATGTTTCTATCCGCATACTCTTTGAGTCTATTCAATATTAGCTTGGATAATATTATGTTATCAAAATACTTAAATTTAGGAACATTTACTTCACTATATACAGCGATTGCGATAGTATTCATTCATGACTGGTGGTTTATTTTACTAAATTTGTCTCCTGATATGAATATGGATTACTTTGCTGAACATATCATTTCGTTATATAGATAGGCTTTATCTGTAATAAACTAGAATAATGTAATTTTTAACTGTATTGCCTAAATGTTGGTATGATTTTTTAAACATAAACTTACTGTTCTGAGCTACGCAAACATAAACAAAAATGTAAGTTAAGTACGCATTTATCAGCGTTCAAGTAACTACACAAACACAAATTAAGTTGGAATAAAAATTAAGTGTACATTTTGTACTTGATTTTCAACAATCATATGACAGTATTATGTTTTTTTTTTTATTTTAGATAAATGGGGAAGAATACTTAGTGAAAATTTTATTAGATATAAGGCTTAGTAATAGGATAGAGTTAGATAATTTTTAAGCAAAAATGTCTGATAACACTACTAATGCCCTGATTTTATAAAATTTTCGTCATCTTTTTAAGAAGTTCTGTCAATATATATTAGAATCAGTCTGTATAAGTAAATTTTTTTTTAATCATATTAAGGTATATGGCCTTGACAGAATTTCCGGTTATTGTTGTTCTTATTTTCTTAATAAAAAATAATAAAATTATTGTGAACCCTGTGTGGGGTGACCTTTGTTATACATAATATATTTTAGTTATATATATTAAGATTTGAAATAAATTGTTATTATTAGTTTTAACGATATATAAAACAATTATTTATATGTAAACTATGGCAGAAATAAATAATATAGTAATATAAAAAATGAAAATATAATATATAAAAATTTATTTATTTTATTTCTTATTACAGTTTTAAGTGTTGTAAGTAAAACCAAAATGAAGTAAATATAAGTAACTTACACTGATAGTAATTTATTATAAACCCTGTGTAATACTATCTTTGGATCTTTTATAATCAAAAAAGATTTCCTAACGAATAATACCTTTAAGAAACAATAATTTTCAAACGGTTTTCTTACAACAACAATCATTTCAAAGATTAAAGTACATCGGAGTGCCGCCCCGGCCTCTGATTTAACCATATCTTTTCATGTGCAATTAAACATTTTAAACCTCCGGTAATGTTTATTAGAACCACTAAGGCGAAAGAGTTTTCAAAACGAAAACCACAGTGATAGTTGTGAAAAATATTTAAAGTATGTTTTCTTATGTCCTAAAGGTTTTTTGTTCATGGATTCTGGGGTCTTCAGCCTATTTCTGAATGGGTTTGAGTTTCCCTAGTAGTAAAACAAACACGTATGCAGTACCATTTTTTTGGAACATAAGGCCCGTTGTAAATCCTATTCAGATAAAGTGTAATTGGTTAATATTATTACCCTAAAGTGATAGGTATTTTTTAGCTAACTAGTAATCTTATCTCAAATTTTTAGTTTGGTCTCATTACAGGTTTTGGTTCCCCAGTGTGTAGCCGCCAATCGTTCTTAAATCCTTCTCCCACCTGATATACTCCATCGTTATTCCTAGGTCTGCCCAATGGCCCTCTCACTACCTCTGGTTCCCCTCGCCACACCTTCTTTATCATTTTA
>NW_025782322.1:0-36084 GCF_021130785.1 Homalodisca vitripennis | reverse complement strand
GCAACTCCGGAAAACAACCAGAGTTTTTTAGATGTCAACAGCAAAATAAAAAGCAAGTGGAAAAGGGCCAAACCGGGGAGAAAGTTTGTAAACTCAAGCAGAAAGAGTCTAAGAGCATAAGAATTTTTCACCAAAACGTGGATAGAATTGGCAATAAGATTGAGAGACTGAACCATCTACTTCACTCCATGCGCCCGGACATTCTTGTTCTCACCGAGCATGGACAGAGCGCAGAAAAAATCACCAATACTAGGCTTATTAACTATAGCCTAATCTCAGCGTATTCTAGAGACAGCGTTTCAAAAGGAGGAGTTGCTATTTACAGGCATGACGATCTCAAGAACGAGGTGTCAACGTTAAACGTCGAGCATATGAGCATTTCTCAGATTTTCGAGGTCTCTGCCATCTCTATTAAAATCAATAAGAAGAGGAATTTGTATGTGGTAGGAGTTTATCGTCCTCCCAACAAAGATGAAGCATCTCTTTTAAACCGCCCTGCAGACCTTATCAAACACCCTGGATTTATGGCATGCTCATAACCAGACTATCGTTATCATGGGAGATTATAATGTTGATCAGCTCATACCAACAAGAGCAGGAACAATGCTTAACGAACTTCTGGCAACATTCAACATACAGATAATGATTTTACCACCTAAAAGAGTGTTTAAGGACTCGTCCTCGTCGATCGACATGGTTTGCATCTCTTCGGATAGTTTGGAAATTGCAGAAGTTAATATTATAAATTCTGGCCTATCGGATCATACCGGTCAAATGTGTAGCTTAGATTGTGCAACTGTAAGAAGAGTAGCTACCACAACTACCCGTCGGCACCTCAATACTGACAATTTGCAATGCTTGAAGAATACTTAGGAGGACAAAGTTGGGATGAGGTTTTCGAAGCTGAAAATGTCGAAGATGCTTACAACCACTTTTCGGCCATCCTCTCCACCGCTCTTGACGTAACTTGTCCCTTGAAGAAATCTCGCTCTAAGCCGTCGTTGTCCATAAAACATATATATGACGCTGATGCCAAGATCCTTAAAGATCAATTCCTCGCCGCTCAAAATAAGTACATGACGAGCGGGAAAGAAGAAGACAAACAGATTGCAAGTCAACTTAAAAAAAACTATGACATAAAACTGAAATCACTCAGACGCGAGGCAAGTTCTAACTTCATATCCAACGCTAACAACAAGAACAAAGCAATTTGGAGGGTGATCAACAGCGAGAGGCAGCCCAAAGTGTCAGCGGGATCTGATGCTTCACACCTGGTCGTGTCCGGTCAGCCGGTGAATGATCCTGTTGAACAAGCAAACTACTTCAACGTATTCTTTGCGTCGGTAGCTGACGAAACCCTGAAGAACATACAATCTAAGAAACCACTCACAATCTCAGACAATTGCATACCCTTTCCTCTGGAAGAATTCGAACCAACCACGAAGAAAAGAACTACTGAAAATCATAAGTTCAATGAAAAATAAAACCTCCTCTGGATTGGACGAATTTTCGTTGGTTATGGTCAAGTGCTGCCTACAGGAGCTTTCAATGCCTTTGATTGATATCATCAACAAAGGTTTCCGTCAGGGTCTCTTCCCCAGTAAATTAAAACATTCTAAAGTTATCCCGCTTCATAAAAAGGGGAGCAAACATGACGTTAGCAACTTTAGACCCATATCCTTGGTGTCAACCTTTTCTAAGATTATAGAGAAGGTTGTCCTCCACAGAATATTTGAGCACTTACAAAGGAACAACATCGAATTGAAGGAGCAACACGGCTTTCAACAAAGAAAATCCACCCAAACTGCTCTAGTGAACTTTGTGGAACACGTGATCGATCGGCTTGAGGAGGGAGAGAACGTCATTAGCCTTTTCCTGGACCTGAGTAAGGCGTTCGACTGCCTTAGCCATGACACGATCCTAGCAAAGCTCAGGTCTCTTGGATTCCAGAAATCTACCTGGTCTTGGTTTAACAGCTTCCTCAGGGATCGAGATCAGTTAGTAGAGCTCAAATTCAACATCAAGAACACAACCACCTCTTTTAGATCTCGCCAACTTCCAGTCTCCAGGGGTGTGCCCAGGGGTCGGTTTTTGGGGCCCGTGATCTTCGTCCTGTATACTTTTGACTTGCCAGCCTATACCTCCCAGTACTGTAAAGCTATATTGTACGCTGATGACACGGTCCTCCTATCCTCAAACCGTTGTGTGCAAGAACTGGAGGTGCAGTCATATATTGCCCTTAATATGGCTGTTGAATATTGTAACTCGCATGATCTCGTATTTAACGAAACAAAGACCAATCAGGTAATCATAGGAAGAAAACAAGAAGAAATCTCTCCCCCCCCCAGCTTACAACTCATGGAGTCTACAAAGCACCTTGGCATCATTATAGATAACAATTTGTCATGGGTTGATCATCTGGACAATTTGTGCAAAAAATTAAGCAGCGCTCTGTTTGCCTTGAGACGAGTAATGTCAATCAGCACCATGGAAGCAGCCAAAATGACCTATTTCTCATTGTTTGAGAGCAACCTGAGATATGGGATTGTGCTTTGGGGAGCGGCTTCACATCACAACCTTCAACGGGTGCTGATAATCCAGAAAAAAACCGTGTGAGAATGCTGGCCGGTTTGGAGTGGAGGGAGAGCTGCAGAGAACCTTTCAAGAATCTCCAAATCCTCACGGTGATCAACATCTACATACTGGAAGTCATCACTGCAGCCTGCCGCTCCAGCATTCCTTGCCGCAACGAGATGGTGCACAGCTACAACACCAGACATGCTCGGGATTTTAATCTCTCAACGCACAACACCTCAAGATTTGAGAAAAAACCTTCCTACGCTGGTGCCAGACTCTACAACCGGCTGCCTGAACAACTCAAGAGCTCCAGCCCTCACATACTGAAGTCCCGACTCAGAGACTGGTTACAGCAAAGACCATTTTATAGTGTTGCCGAGTTTTTATCCTGGTCAGGTACATGACCTGAACAAGGCAGAGATTGTTCTCTTTGACAGTGTGTAATTTATCATTGACAGTGAATTTGACAAACAACATGTAGGTTGTGATTCCTGACTTAGGCGTGCCACAACGCTTTAGTAAGATTTGTTTATTTTAACCTAGTTTGTAATTATGTATTAGGTTAGTTCTTTACCTGAAGAAGAGATCAGATTTCAGATCTCGAAACGTAGTGTTACTGATTTCTTGTTTCACTGAACGATGGCAAATGTCCGGAAAAATCCTGTTTTATGTTTGTATATACATTTTTAAAGGAAGTTAATAAATATTGGGGAGGTAATGCCATACGTAATGAAGTGGTTTAGAAATACTTGTTTTTAAGTTACTTACCTATAAACGTGACACGCTGCTAAGTAAGTTTTCCATGTTTCCAGAGAATAATCTTACGAATTTAGTTGTAAGTTTTTTAATTTTGAGGATATTTGAGGACAGTTTTATAGTTTTACTAGCAGTTGCCCGCGCCTCCGCATGCAATTTCTTGTTGAAAAACAGTACGCTATAGTCACGTATTCTTTTTCTATCACATTCTGAACACTACTGATATAATTGTAGTTGTTCCTTCGTGAGCCTCTTGGGCGCATTATGAAGGTATGTACCATATTTCCTTCATCTTCGTGGTTTTTGCTAGGTGTTGATAAGTTATTCAGGACAATTAATTTATATGGATGAATCTCGATGAACTAATTAGGTTATAAAGAATCAAATTCATGCGTTTGGTGTTCCATCACATATATAATTAACAAAAATTACAACGTACTAATATAAAATCATTAATTAATATGATATTAGATCTTATAATACTTAACACATGGTTAAATTTGTATACGCTTGTTCAATATGAGTAAAACTTTAGTTATTATTTGATTACATTGGTTGTTTTTTAAACATTGCACGAGCTTATCCTCTCGTATTGAGGTGGAATAAAATAGTTAACGAATTTAATAATTTCGTTAAGATAAACACAATTATAAAACTGCAAATAAATCTAAAATTATAAGAGGACATAAATATTAATAATTCTGAACATTTAATTGTACATTAAAAAAATATGTAGTGTTTTAAATTTTGACGCATAATATAATGTTTACGTACACAAGTTTTTTTATAAACTTCTCTTTTGATGTATTGGTACTAAATAAATTTTGACAATTTAACTTCGTATTTAGTTTTTATTATGTTTATTATGTGGGATCAAACGAGATTTTTGAGTTCCTAAATAGGTCTGTAATCTGTAAAAAGGAATATTAAATGCGGTAATGGGTTGATACATATGAGTAGAAACTAAAATAATTATCACAAGTTGAATTATTCAACAGCATAAGTAAAGCAGTAACATTCCAGTGAATTGTTCCCCGGGGATCTATAATAGAAGAGTTTAGAGTAGACTCAGTCTACCAAACACACCTTGACTTCCGGATTAGTTTTCGTTATGTGACTTGGTCTCCCAGCGTCGATACTGCATTGAGTAGTGTGGTTTTGTAATTAAAACTAGATTTTCATTCAAATTAGGATTTAATTTTATTATTTATTATCTAAATTAAGTGTACTTTTATTTGAAAAACATGGTTTATACTTAATTTTGCAAACTATCATATCATGTTTTCCACTTTAACTTATTTTGATGTGTTAATTTCTCTTGTTTGAACGTCAGGCAGTTTGCGGGTACTTGTTTTTCCATTTATTTTCACTAAAAATCCACTTCCATACGATACACGTTTTAAGAATATGTTTTTGTATCTATTTTAAATTTGACGAAGAGTATTTTTCAATACTCGAATTGTGTTATATGTTTTGTTGCATTAACTGTTTCAAATTTCCTAATTCCTAAGCCTGCACAAGACCATGTCATATACAAGTGAAGGAAATTTTAAGTATTTTGGTCGTAGTTCCACATAATCCTCATTGAAATATACTGAATAATCAATACAGCAGGTTAGTAGAAATAATGAACATATTTATACTTGTATGACTGTAAATCATTTTGAATTGAAAAATGAAAATCAATGTAGTATCGAAAATAATCTAATAGCAATGGTATTTATATATAACATCTTTGTTAACATTATTTATATTAGTCTTATGTCCGATGGAATTGAATGTTCCAAAACGAGGTCACTACAGTAAAACATTTTTTCATAATATAACCACTTTAATTAAGACCGTATTTGAAGCAAGGCAGGAGTATGCCACAAAATATTATTTACAATAGGCTTAAACGAGATTTAGAGCAAATTTTGAAGTCTGTATTGTATTCTTAAGATGTTTTGTGGGCAGACACACGTGCAGAAAATTGTATAGACAATAAATGTTTACATTCCCAACAGATAACAATGAAATTGTGCCTGTATTCTCAATTACGGTCTATGGTTTTAACACAAAATTTTTATTGATGAATATAGACTTTATATTCATATAGCTTCATTATTTCTAGTTCTGCAAAGAAAATATCTTGCGGTTAGTTTGATACACCTGTTACGTCACATTTGAAATTCAACATAAAACTAAGTGTAAACATTTAAGAAAATTAAATTAATTTAAAGATCTAAGTAAATAAATGTAATTTTAAATTATCTTGGAAATATATTAATGTTTAAATATAGGCTTATAATATTTAACGTGATTCTTCAACCAAGGGTACCGTATAAAACAAGTTAATTTCAAGAACGATTGAATGTTGTACGATATGGAGAGTCGGCTTCTTATGGTCAGATGTCATGTAAGTGTACAAAGGCCTACATATGTTTCGAATCATTACATTATGACTGGTGGAACTGGAAACCAATAAAATTAACAGAAAATGGAATCATTGGGAACCATAAAAATGATTATTATAAAAATCCACTTTTCGGAAATTACAACCTGCTATTTTATAATCAAGAGCGTAAAAAGAGTGATTATGATATTGAATCCATGTACCTGCAAGATAAACTACGTAATTAGGCAATTCTATCATGCTTTTTTTTTTAGTGTAAAAGAAAAACAGAATTCTTTAATGATTACTAGTTCTCGCTTTCAAGTAATTATTATGGAATATCCAATAACTACAATTGAATCTGTGAAGTAAAACTTAGAAAAAAGTTGAGGACATATACGGAACATCATCATTCAAGCATTAAGGTTATGCTTATTTCAAGACCATTTAAATATTTAAGGGTGGGAAGTTTTTTAGGATATTTGTTTAACGATTAATGTTTTGTACTATATTGATATAGGCTACAAGAGAAAATTGTAATTTTATGTTAGGCAAAGTAATAAACTCATCTTTAGTTATTAATAAATAATATCGAAACAATTGTAGGACTTTATAGGAACGTGTGAAACATTCGTGAAGTGTAAGGTGCTGCGTGACTGAACGTCACGCCTGCTGATCCGCTTATGGATGTTCTATCAGCAGGTGTTGGGAATCAGCGCTTAGCCAATCAATATCAGCACTGAACATAACTCTTCTATTTATACATTACTCACATGCTACAGTATCGATTTGTAGAGCTTTATTATAACTAAAACAATATATGTGTTATGCAGTTTTAAATTTTAAAATGTATAAGAAAGTTGTATCTAAGTTGTATTCTGCGGTATTAAAAACGTTCACTTGACCAAAGGTCCTTGGAACGTAATTTAAGAATAAGATATTTTGAAGGTTTTACATTTACTTGATTGCGTTGAATGTAGGGATTGTGTATCATTTTAATAAAACTGGCTTACCAAAGAGTAACAGTTAATTATTCTTATACGCAATATATAGACATTTCAATATTACGGACAAATTAATTATATCTTTTCAAACCACAATAATAAATAGTTATTATAAATGTACCAGTATCATAGTAAAATATAATCATTTCAAGCGTACTACGTTTTAGATTCTGTGTAACAACGTATATCGTTGTTAAATATAACTGAGGTAATAAATCTTCAGGCTAATCTGCATTCCCAAACTTGGTAGTTAATTACCTGGTGATTATGTCATCTCGTTATCTAAGTGATTACTTTATCAATGTCGTCGCAACTACGTAAAACGAACCACTGGCATTATGTTGCTTCGTTGAGCAACACTATTACTCCAGAGGCTAAAAATAACTTATATCTGTCTCCCTGTACACATATCTCGAGAGAAAACTAATCTATAGACGTAAATTTTTACATAAAGCTTCATTTGTATATACGCAAAATTTAAATTCCTTAAAACTAAATCATAGACATAGTGTCTATGTATTAAGCACCTGGAATCCGGATATGAAACAATCCGACGTTATGACTGCTAATTGTAATAATGGCCTTCATTTATTTTAATTGAATAGACTATAATTATAATTAATGGCACGTTGTTTTCAGTCGCTCAACGCCCCTTTCTTGTTTTACACAATTACGATTTGGGTCTTTAATCTTGTTATGGAAATCTGTCACTTTAAACATTTGAATCCCCAACATCACATCTGTACGTAGTGTATAATGTTGGTTTTGTTTAAAAAAACGGTTTATGGAGAGTTTTTATTTTAGTAGTTGGAAGTTACGAATAATATATTGTGTAAGTGTCTTATAAACTTCATTTCCCAGATGCGGTTTTCTTCATATACCCACTGCAAATCATTAGTGAACTTTTTAAGTCTCCTGACCATTAACCATTCTGGCCATCAAACTATCACAGCCGACTCTCCTCTTTCCTACGAATTACAATCTTTCGTCAAATTAACTTGTTTTATACTATACCCTAGTTTGAGGAATCTGTTCAATATTAGAAGCATGTATTTAAACATTAATATATTTACAAGATAATTTAAAAATGTCATTTACTTACTTAGATCTTCAAATGTTTTTATTTTTACACTTAGTTTGATATGGCAATTCAAAATGTGACATCTTTGACATGTATCCAAACTGTCCGCAAACACATAGGGAGATATTTCCTTTGAATTTTATATAAAACTACAAGTTAAATACAAGTTTAATTATTTTCATGGTGTTTTCATGGTATTTTCACTTTATATTCATCCGTTACAATAAATTTTCGTTAATAAACAATTATGAAATTTGTTGAAGCCATCGTCTTAAAGTTTCAGGATTGCTGTCATTATTTAGACAGCTGAAAAAATATATTGCATAGTGTGAAAATACCACAATATGCCTTTAGGTGAAATGATGACGAGCCTAGGCATGCCTTGTGGGCGTAGCTTAAAGGAATATCTAGTGAGTAAATGGCTTTAAGCAGCCATCTTATATTTGGACCACTCACAGGTTTGGATATTACAATTTTTACCGTAAGTCGTCAGTACTTTCTACAAGCTTAAAACTGTCCATATTGAAATCAAAGCTTTTTGCGGCTACTTTGGAACATAAGTAATGGAGTATCTAGACAGAATCAAGTTTTAACAATGTTATGTATTGAATCAAATGTTAAATGAACTCTTATTTACCATGAGAAATACTTTTGTATAACATAATGATACATTTTGTGGGCTAAGTAGTTTTAGAATATAATATAGAGCAAGGAGATAAAAGAGGCTTGAAATTGAAGTTCTTTTCTTTTCCCATTTATATGTTACTTTATTTTAGAATTCGCATAAAACTAGTTTAGGAGAAACCAAATGGGGCCTAATAAACGGATGAGTTTCTCCTAACGACGAAAGCTTAATAAGTGATTAAAGCACAATAATAACTATGACATTACAACACTACGCAGTAAAAATTATGTTTTCTTCCCGTATGAAAAAGGTTTTAATACTCTGCAGAACAACTTTTACTGCTTACAAAAACGATTTATTTGTCCTCGCAAACAGGCCAGTTTTTCCATGTAAGGAAATTTTAATATATCTTTTGCACTAAATCTTTTAATATTGCCAGTACATAGATTCCAATAATTCCTTATTCGCACTAGCATTAGCTTTACTTTTATTAAATTAAAAAATAAATGTTTTGGAAAGCCTGATCACTTGAAGACGAAAACAAGAATAACTGGATTTTCATAATTCGTAGAGATTAAAAGAGAATTTTAGAATTTATTAGTAAAATAGTATTGAAATGCATGCTCCCATTGTGCAAATATTACCAAGACTTGACATTTTCTGATTACTTCCACTCAGCGGTTTGACAATGGGCCATAGTGGTGTAAACATGTGGCACAACTCGCTGCAATGTTTTTTGAGTATTTACTGTACAATTTGATCTCTCAGATCATCCATATCTTGTAGCTTTGATTTATATACTCTGCCTTTGACATAATCCCATAAGAAGTAATCGAGTGAATAGAGGTGAAAGTTTATGATCTGGCAGCCCCCTTAATAGTTGTGAAACGTCATACTGGTAAATAATGACAGCATATCTGCTTCTCAAATCATTAACAATGTTAAAACATTTTTATTAGATATCTTTTCTTTCCCTTCATTGATAGCAATAAAATACGTATCACAAAGAAGTCTCTACTTCCCATAGTTTTAAATGTGTTACAAATCCCTTAGTAGCAGGAAGAAATTGAGTGATTATAAATTTTGCAGTTTTTAGCTACTCCCTAAATTACTTGTGCGTAGGTTATAAGTAGGTTGTTTATTATAATACTTTTATTTGGCTGTCATTTTGGACTTTTTAAGATAGATAACTTTAGTTTCCGTATTTATTGTTGTTACAAATAATTGACAATACCCGCGTGTATTGGTGGTTCACACAGACACACACTACGACAGCAAAGAAATCAACGTGCGCATGCGCCAACTTTTACAACAGCTGTTATAGATAAATATTATTATTATTCTTTTCCGTACGTCTTCCACGTGTTACATTGTCGGTGTGCTTAATGTGTATATTTGCTAATTAATAAACATTAACTTGATTATTAATCCTCTGACTATTTATTTACAACAGGTTATGGGCCCAGTAACGTTTGTGTGATAGCGTTGGGCATTAAAAGTTAATAAAAGTCAGTAAAAGTGAAATTAAGTGTGTGTATCACGTTGTGTTAAAAAGTGGTTTGTATAACCTAAAAGGGATGGCTGGTACAAGTAGCAATATACAAGCACTGTCGAAGGACAATTACGACACATGGAAAATTCAGATTCGGGCATTGCTGATTCAGAAGAAATTATGGCCGTATGCCGATGGAAGTCTCCAGAAACCGGCAGAAAGTGTTGAAAATGGAAGCGCTGTAGTCAAGTGGGAAGATGGAGATCAATCAGCTCAGGCAAGCATCATTTTGGCGATGGCGCCATCAGAGTTGAAAAATATTAAAAATTGTAAGACAACTCGTGAGCTGTGGCTGAAACTTGAAACGATCTACGCATCAAAAGGGCCGGCAAGGAAAGCCACGTTATTGAAGTCGCTGTTCGTGCACAAGGTGAAGGAGGGGGAAAGTATACACGAGTACCTGGACAACTTCTTCGACGTAGTTGACAAATTGGCGGAAATGGATATCGAGATTCATGAAGATCTCTTAACTACTATGATACTGCACGGTTTGCCACCAAGTTTTGAGAATTTTAGATGCGTAATCGAGAGTCGTGATCAATTGCCAAAGCCGGAAGAGCTCAAGATAAAAATCTTAAATGAATGTTTGGCCAGGGTAGGCGATTCACAAGACGCCGAAGACAAAGCATTCATGGCCAGATCCAGAACACGTAATTTTGGTAGACGTGGCGGCGGCGGCGAAAAAGGTAATTTCAAGGGAAAATGCTTCAAATGCGGCAAGGTTGGCCATTTTGCCAAAAATTGTCCCGAAAAGGAGGATGGAAGATCGACACAAGGAAGTGCTAGGGTAGCACAGGATTTTTACATCTCAGAACTGAACCGAGAAGAGGTTAACAAGGTTCAAGGTCATAGCCAATCCAAGTGGTGTTTGGATAGTGGATGCACAACTCACATGTGCGGCGACGAGGATATTCTTGAAGATACGGTGACGTGCGATTCGGTGCTCAAGTTAGCAACAGAAGCATCGACAAATGCAAATATAAAGGGCGTAGCCAAGATAAATGTAAGTGGTGGAGTTATTTCAACCGCGAACTTGCATGGCACGCTGTATGTACCGGAATTAAGAACTAATCTGATGTCGGTATCGAAGATTACTGACAAAGGTAATACAGTAATCTTCAATGACAAATTAGCTGAGGTACGTAATACAGATGGCAAAACCGTGATTATCGCCGATAGACTGGGAGACCTGTACTTTGTAAGAGAAGAAAATACTGAACATGCGCAGGTGGTTACGCGAGCGCAAGCAAATTCTGAGGACACGTCAAGTCAAAAACCTTTTAGAAAAGGGGCAAAAATTTCACCGAAAATTTGGCACAGGAGACTTGGGCATATACACATGGATGCAGTCAATAAATTATTTGATGAGCAGCTGGCAACCGGGATAAATTTGTCGTTCAAGGGCAAAGCAACAGTATGCGACGTTTGCTGTCGCGGTAAGCAGGCTGCCAGACCGTTCACAGAAAGGGTTGACAGGAGTAGAGTGCCACTGGAAATTGTACATACCGACGTTTGCGGGCCAATGAGGGCAAATTCCAATGGCGGATCGAAGTACATGGTGACGTTTGCCGATAACTACAGTACGTGGTGCGAGGTGTATTTCTTGAAGAAGAAATCCGAAGTACTCGGTAAGTTCAAAGAATATAAAAATTTTGTTGAGACATTTACTGGCCGAAAAATTAAATTTTTACAGTCGGACAACGGTCGGGAATACCGAAATGGAGATTTCGACGAGTATCTGAAGCAGGAGGGGATCCAGAGAAGACTGTCAGCGCCATACACACCTGAGCAGAACGGTGTAGCGGAGAGGAAGAACCGAACGCTACTGGATACAGCCAGATGCATGCTGATCGAGACCGGGATGCCAGAATCATTTTGGGCTGAAGCCATTGCGACGGCGAATTATATCAGGAATCGCTGTCCAAGTACATGTATCGGTGGAAAAAACCCCGTACGAGATTTGGCACGGCAAGTTGCCGGACCTCAAACACATGCGTATATTTGGTTCGAGAGCGTACGTGTTAGATAAAACAGTCGGACTTGGAAAAATGGACCCGAGAGCTGCTGCAGGTAGATTCATAGGATACGACCTGGAATCAAAAGCGTACAGAGTGCGGCTGGATACTGGAAAAACGGTCGTGACCCGAGATGTACGTTTTGACGAGAATATGGGGTCATCGAGAGCCAACGTTGATCCACTGGAAGAGTCGATAAAAAATAAAAATTTTGAGAATCAACAATCGAAAATTCAGGACCAGCCAGAGATAATCTACGCGAAGGTCGAATTGGACCCACTTGAATTCGAAGAAGAAGAAGAAAAAGAAATCGTCAACGAGCAGGAAAACGGGGAGATCTTCATCATCAGTAGAAAAAGAGTCGGCAGACCGCCTAAGATACGGACCGGCAGCCGAGGCCGTCCACGAAAGTATCGTAGACCCGAAAGTGTCTTTAGCATTGGATCAGGCCGCGGAAAAGATATGGATACTGGTGACGACGACGTATTCATTGACGACGAGCAAGTTCGTGTTTTTAAAAGGCCGTTAGAATCATCCTTTGTGCAAGTTGGAAAGAGACACCGCGAGCAAAAAGACTCCTGCGATTCTGATGAATGCAACAACGAAGATAGGCACATCTTCGAGGAGTTAGTGTTCAATGCCGACGTGCAAACAGATAAAGCATTAACTGGAGATGACGCTGAGCTGTGGAAGCGTGCTATCATGGACGAGGTGAAGTCACATCTCGAATATGGGACTTGGAAAGTAGTGCCAAGGCCGGAAAACAAGAACGTCATCGGTACACGAACTGTACTCAAGAATAAATTAAATCCAGACGGTACAATCGAGCGCAGAAAGGCGCGCATCGTCGCACGAGGGTTTACTCAACGACCAGGATTTGATTACGACGATACATTTGCTCCGGTGGCAAGATTCGAGTCGATTAGAACTGCGATGGCATTAGCAGCAGGGTTTAATACCAAAGTTCAGCATTGGGATGTCAAGACGGCATATTTGAACAGTGAGCTCAAGGAAGAGCTGTACATGGAACTGCCTGAGGGGCTAACTGAGGCCGTGAATGACATCGTACAAACTGAAAGACGTAATTCGAAGACATACAAAGCAGCTATGGAGATGCAGAAAGCATTAAAGAAAAAGAACCAAGTATGCAGTTTGAAGAAGGCTATCTACGGGTTAAAGCAATCAGGAAAAATGTGGTACGACCATTTAACCAAAATTTTAAGAAAAATTGGATTGCAACCGACGGTATCAGACCCGTGTTTATTCACTGCGAAGCGCGAAAATAATATCATCGTAATTGCCGTCTGGATAGATGATATGTTGGTATTTTCGGACAATGAGGCGCTGCTGGATCACGTAAAACATGAAATAAATAAAGAAATAGGCATCAAAGACCTTGGAGAAGCCAAATATTTCTTAGGCATCGAAATTGATCAACAAAACGGGATCAAAATGGGACAAAGAGGATACGTTCTGGAAATTTTGAAGAAATTTGGAATGGATTCCTGTAACCCGGTGGAAATACCAGCGAGTCCAAGTACAAAAATCGAGGGAACAGCAGAAGACCGAGGAAAATCTTCGAATAATCATCCGTACAAAGAGCTGGTAGGCTCATTGATGTACTTAGCGGCATGTACGAGGCCGGATATAGCATACACCGTCAGTGTGCTCGCACAATTCAACGACAAATCATCCGATCATCACTGGGGTTCGGCTAAAAAGGTTTTGAGATACCTCAAAGGGACAGCCAATCATTCCCTGCATTTTGATGGAAATATCGGAAAATTGACAGGCTACGCTGATGCAAATTGGGGTGCATGTACACTGGACAGAAGGTCATACACAGGATACACCTTCTTGTTGGGCGGCGCAGCCATAAGCTGGCAAGCCAGAAAGCAAAAAACAGTGGCACAATCAACTGCCGAAGCCGAATACATGGCTCTGGGCGAGGCTGCAAAGGAATCAATATTCCTGAATCGTCTACTGGTTGAATTGGGAGCAACGGAATCAATCGACGGCACAATTCTTTGCGACAATCAGAGTGCCAAAATGATGTCAGAAAATACTATGTTTCACCCCCGGACAAAACATATAGACATTCGTCATCACTTCATCCGAGAGAAAGTGCAAGAAGGACAGACCAAGGTGGAACATATACCGACGGACGAAATGGTAGCCGATATTTTCACGAAATCACTACCATCAATCAAACACTGGCAACATTGTGGGACCTTGGGTCTGAAGTAACCGATCCACGCAGATATTGAGGAGGGGTGTTATAAATAATTGACAATACCCGCGTGTATTGGTGGTTCACACAGACACACACTACGACAGCAAAGAAATCAACGTGCGCATGCGCCAACTTTTACAACAGCTGTTATAGATAAATATTATTATTCTTTTCCGTACGTCTTCCACGTGTTACATTGTCGGTGTGCTTAATGTGTATATATTTGCTAATTAATAAACATGAACTTAATTATTAATCCTCTGACTATTTATTTACAACAATTGTTATTTTATAAGAATTTTCAAAAAGAATGGGGTTTATCATTTGAAAAGATTCAATTACCTCCTAAATCCCCCTCTTTTAGGTTTGTGAACGAAGTAGTAATTATGCCAAAAGAGGTCAGTGCTAGTAATTACAATATTATAATGGATTTCCTTTATTAATCGTATATAATAAGCCGACATACTACGCTATAGTTCGTCACGTTATACCACTGCTTACTTTTATTACCTGTACAAAATATGCACATCTGTATGTCTTCAAATACTTTTAAAATATCACCAGAACAAACATATTTTTTTCGTTTGACCCTATGTCGCAATTATTATAAATAAGGAAAAGATTTTATCATACTTATTATGTCTATCAATATTTATGTATGAAATGAGCAAGTCGAATAAAAAAACCGTTTAGCACCCAAAAAAGGATAAAATTAAAATCCCTTTGAACTAAAGGACATACAATTTTTCTTCCTATTTATCAGAGTATTATCAAATACTTGATTGTTCCCGGAAACTAAGTTACTAAGAAATAATTAATAAGAAGTTGAGCAGGTTTCTTCTGGATGAACTCAATAAAAACATTTATCTCTAAAATAAAATGATAGAAGGAATCGACGATAATTTCAACACAAAGGACTGATGGCAACTTAAGCCATATCCGGGCTCAACCCTTTGTAGTGGTCAGCTCTTAGAGGATGGACATACCCTTGAGCTCTCTTTGGTTACAAGAAAGAATACTGGCTTTATGTTACATATTTTGTGTACCTACATTACTTTCTTTAGTAAGAACACATGTTATAACAATTGGACCATTTTTCGTGATAAATAGCAATCAATTTGTACATTTTTTTCCAAAACGTATGAGTAACGTATATATTTTTGTAATATATTAAAAGGAAATAGTTATAGACGTAGTTTACACTCGTATAATTTGCGGTGAGCTTACATTAGACTGGCTTCAACTAAATACTTGGTGCAAATGCGGATCTAATTTACTTTCTCAATAATTTAAGAAATAAAATTCTTTAAAAAAACCCATAACTATAGTGTCTCTCTTTAAGACTATACAAAACTATTAAAAACATAGTGCTCATTAAACGTTGTTTAGAAGTCTTTTACGGCCCTAGGGAACTAAACTGAAGTCGATAGTCTTTAAGAAGAGTTATAAAATAATTTAGAAATATAAATTTTTGGCACATTTAAATAGAAGGTATTATAACATAGACTCACAAACGTTCAAATCTTAGTAATCATAATATCATGTCAGCTATTAGTAATAATACTCTTAAATCGTAACTAATAAAATTTATGACTGTATATGGATTAAATACCAATAATATTGAGTTGTACATTACAAAAACTTTAAATGAAAAATAAAAACTGTAAAAAAATAGTTTTTTAATATAAGTTTACATGTTGTATTTATCCAAATTAACTATCATAAATTAGGGATTAAAACTAATGAACGGGTTTCTCTATAGTACATACATGTTCTTAATTGAAAAACTAAGACTCATTCTAAAGCATAATTAAAAAAAAATTAATGTTCATCACTATACAACCACGTATAATAAATTATCAATGTAATAATTTATATTATTTTTAAGAGCCTTCCCTTTAATGTTTGCTGCGCAATGGCAAAGCAAACATCCATAATTTATCAGTCCAGTATATACAGTACACAAAGTAAAAGTTTTACAAAACATTTGGATTGCTTTGTTATTAATAAGCTATCAACTTAGCGGTCAAACAGATCAGTGGATAGCTTCTTTAATAATTAAAATATTATATTGAGTTCATATGTTACATTTTGCTACCATTCATGAAAATTACGTTGTAGAGTGGGGTTGACGATTAAAATTTTAAAACATGTTCTTAAGTTTATTTTTGTGACAAAAAATATGTGTACTTTCAAGGATAGTATTTCCCCTTTACAGTAAAATATAGAATGTACATGCTAAATGAATGTACAGAATAAACCCATCCGATATTAAATTAATTTTGATAATAAGTTATTTTAAAATACGTAATAACTTTTAGTTTCTTACTCTTGCGTATTGATAACAACCAAAGTTAACATTAATAATCGGCAGCTGCAGGAGGCAAGGGGCTATATCTAATAAAGTGGTAAATGATATTTATTTTTTCAGCCCAAACTTATATGTAATCTCATTCTCATTCTCCTCCTTGGATGTAAAATAAAACATCAAAGTAGACAGTTTTTTATCACTATGACGTGAGTATAATTAAAATTTATTTTTAAAACCTATACACAGTTTAAGATTTTAATGTCTTTATCGGATGAAACAAAACGATCAGCTAACAAGCTATATGGTAGTGAAGTGTAACGCTTTAGCTACACTAGTTTTAGTTTAACAAATTTTTTAGTTTTATTTCATAAGAAAATAAAAAAGGGGTTTTAGTCTTAAGTAGATTTGTCGTTCGGTAGGTAATAATGTTGAAATTTACTTCTTTGGCAATTCTGCTCATGTTAATTGAGGTTTTTATTTTGATTCTGAATTGTATTTGTTGTACAGTTTCTTTTGTTCCATTAAACAATGGAACAAAATTAGCCAACAACAACTCAACTCAATGGTTCATTAGTTGAGCCATTAAACTATGTTCTAAGTGAATTGTATTAATTACTTTGATTATAACTTTACTTTACATAATTGGTGCAGAAAAAAAGATACGGCATCACTTACCATCGGTAATAGAATGCAAACCTATTTAAATGAGTACAATATCGTATACAAAAGCCATAAAATACCTATGATCGAATAAGGTAGCTTACAGCATTAATACTCGTTAATTAGTGACGGCAATAGCGAGGTAATTTAACCAACAGGTGATTAATGGCCTTGTTTGGCAAATGTAGATCAGCTTGTAAATTAATTGGATTATATGGAGTTTATCAGTGTTAGTGAATACATGAATATATCTACATAAATAAAAGAAAGTTGGGGTGTTTGCAACACTTATAACTATACATAGCAGTATTAATGATAATAATCTCTGATTTGTTGGATTCGTCTCTGCCCCTAAAAGATTACGATTAAAGGTAAATAAAATATGAAACGTTTATTGTATACTCGTAATTGTACTTGCAATAATTGTTTTGTTTAAACGTTTTTGTAAGACAGAACAACGACATTTTAATTAATTCAAGAGCAATTATCAATTTGCTTACATTCATAGCTATAAGAGACTTACCTGTATAGTAAAATTTATAGTAACAACACTTCTTATTCTTATTTTTCGTTTATATATATATCGTATACAAAGCCATAAAATACATATGATCCAACAAGTTAGCTTACACCATTAATACTCGTTAATTAGTGACGGCGATAGCGAGGTCTTCTTATTTTTCTGCAACCATTGTTGAAAAAAAATATTGTTTAATGTATATTTTAGCAAATATTAAGTACATAGTACTTGGTCAGTATTACAGTTCAGATATTAAAACTACTATTTAATATGCTCATAATTGATTTAGATTGATTGTAACAACATTGCAGTATTTATATGACTTTTTTAATAAACGTGCTAAATTAGATCGTATGGTTTTTTTAACATAATGTGAATAAGAACAATACTCGAACTACACTTAATTGAAGTTTTATTGACCACATGAACAGGTAAAACGTAAATGTTAGTTCTAGTCTTACTTATATGTGTACTGAACTAATGTTATACAATTGGATAAAGATAGTTAGTATTTTACTATGCCACCTAAGGAAGTATTTTACAGTTCCTTCTAATAATTTTTTCAAAAACGAAAAGAAAGTTGTATAGCATTCAATGGTGTATCACAGTTGAGTATATATTTCACTGTTTTACATCTGAAATTCTACATCAGTGAATAAAGTATTTAGTGAGTTAACCTAAATATGAATGCAAGAATTTTAAAGCTGGCGATTTCATATTATGAAGTACATTATTGCAATGCGTAAAGTGAAATGAATTTATTCTTAGTTTTATTATTCCAGTCAAGACTGAATTACTACTTTCCATTGTAATTTGGTTGGAGTTTTATTATTCAAGAATGATGTTTTACTTTTTACATAAATTCTAACATGTGAGTATATAATGAGGTAGGGATATATGGAGTAGGTACAACATAACATATATGGTCTTTGATTAAATATACATGAACTAGTTTTTAATATTTCAATGTGAAACAATAATTCAAAACTTTACATAGTACATATAACCACACAGATTATGTATTGTTTAGTTTATTTTAAAAATCATAACGTCACCATTTACTGTTTCATAAATATTAGCGGAACGCCTGTTGCGTATTCTAAAGATGTTGATTAAGTAAGCGAGACAATATTGGTAACAAATCTTAGTTTGGAGTTACCAATACCCTATAATTAATCCGTTCATTGTGTCTTGTATTGGGCAAGACAGCTTTGACTAAGAATTATTCAGTTTTTAATTTTTATAATTTAGTACACTATCATATGAAAGTAATTAGTTGCGATGTCTATGTCTGAGGGTTGCTATTCTATTCCATATACATTCCATGAGACGGTTTCTATTAAAATGTATAGTAACTACTACGATTTCCATGGTTTCTAAAGTATATGTAATCAAGTATCTAAGTATTTAACTTCTTAAAGCATAATAGGTGGCTAAAATACTTTTGGAGCGATAAAAGAGGTAGTAACTAACTACACGAGTTTAGAAAATAAACACAATTCGTGTTAAAACAATTAAATTTGAAACGGGTTTTTAGGATAACGAGGAAATAAATTAAACTGTGGTATATTCTTTTATATATGCTAACAATAACAACTTTGAAAAATAAAATTGCAAACACAACAAACTCACAAAGGTACGCATCAGTAATTCTCTCTTGGCCTCCACCATCCAAGCACATCTTCAAGAGGTTAGACCTCATCACCTGCCCTACTAAACAAAAGCTCTACACAACTATGAGCTAAGAGCTTTAGCTGTCCAATGGAAGTATTTCACAGGAACTGCCCGAAGAGGGGATTAATATCTCAGTCGACCTGTCTTGAGTCTGGAACATAATTCGTCGATACTACAGGGCAAGTTATAATGTACCGGTCAGGAAATTAATATTTATAATGTTACTTTAAACACAGAATAACAGTACAGACATGGAATATGTGAAAATTAATCCACCGTCTATTGTTTATATATTGTTTGTATTATATAATCAACGAATTTAATTAATTTACATTTACCTTCTGTTTAATTTACCCCTAAGACGCTTAGATTTTAAATATACACAGACATCTCTTAGAAAACAGCTGATAGAGGATAAATATAACTTTTAGATAGTAGTATAATGTATGGGCAATTTCCTTGTCTTTTACGTCGTTTTATATTCTTGCCAGGAAGTAAAATAAGCCAACAAAACCTAACGAAAGTTTTTACAGAACTGACCGTAACGTTTTCCCGGATTACTGAATTTAACTTTAGTGCTCTTTGATCTTTGAAAATCATTACAGTTTATATTTGCATCTAGAGGAGCTTATCTATCAAGTTTCAAGTGGCTAAGACTTTTCTATCAAGAGTTATAAAAGGACAAACGGACAGATAATGACAGTGCTTTAAGGAATATATCCATGATAACTGTAATTAAATATTCAGCCTGTAAATAAATTAGCATTATTTGTTCATTTAATAATAAATTATAATCTTGGATGAAGAATGCGTGTTTTTATAAGAACAATTGTGTCTGGATAATACGTTAATTGTTTTATAAAAAGAGTTGACATAGACCACGGTTTACTGGAAAACTCTAGCTTTACTTTAATTAGAAGGTTTGAAACATTTAGGGAAACGTAATACTTTGTTTTGTCTTTGCACTTTAGTACCCATTGTATGTAGAGAACCAAATGTATGTTAAGAATATGATGATTGTCATTATTCATCGTCTTGCATGAGCAATTAAATCTACTTTGCTGAGTAGTAAACATTTAATCCGTACAAATACATTTTTAAATAAAAAATATAACATATGGTTTGTATCAGATATCTACTAATGAATCTAGGTGATTCTAATTGGTGGGGAATATATCGGATTTCTATTGAAATATTTTCTATTGATCATAACAGCACTAAATGATATTAAACAATACGCTGAGTGTTGTTTATACAAACAATATCAAGTGTCAAATTAAAATATATTAACTTGACACTTTGGATATCAAATAAAAAAAGAAATTCAATATTTTTCAGTGAGTAATGAGTGTAGTTAACTACTTCATTTTGCTATGTTATTATATATTACCTCAATTGAAGTATTATAAAAATTCCATACATTCATGTTCAATGATAAAGTTTTCGGGAACAAGGAAATAAAATAGTACGAATATATTATTGCAGTGAAATGTATTTGATTCCAAGTTAGCAGTCAAAACTTTCAAACGTTGTTAAAATACATGTTGTTTTACAACTAGGATATTTCTAGTGATATTATGAAGACCAAACCCTAGAAATAAAATTTAAATAGGATTAAAGAGAAAAGTCCTATATTTTTCAATGTTTTATTGGTGAAAACTTACAAGCTATTACAGGATCTAATTAAATTTAAGTATATTTTTCAATGAGTTTTTATATACTACAAGGAAATATAAAACCACTAAACACCGCAAATAACGTGAATTGATTCACAGAGAGAAATTACAAGTTTTAAGTCCACACGGATCAGCTCAAACTTGTCTGCAAAGCCGTCCAGGATTTTGAGCATTGGGGTTACTTAATAACTCTAAAACGGTAGAATGTCACGTATATCGTTGTATATTTTATTACTTCACATGTTACAAGATTACATGATGTACTCAGTTTGATTACAAATTTATCTATCTGTGATTTTACCTTTTCCATCACGGTTGCAACAATAAACATGTATCTCAAACAAAGTGATTTTATTCTCTGATTTCAATATGTATGATTAAAAGTGGTGAAAACCTGAGACGAAAGCATTGAATCACTCAAATGATTTGGACCTTTAACTTTTGAAATAACTTTGGTTAAACGATTTAAATCGGATACACTATAGACTAAGAAAGTATGCGGATAATTTATTCTATCGATTTTACCTTCAGAAGTAATACTTAAAGTTTTGTGCGGTGATTTTACTAAAAAATACATGAAACTGTAGAACCCGAACTGGACTTAAACCAACTTTCGGAGTGACGGGATTATTCAATGTTGAGTTTAGCTCCAGATCACCTTCCTCTTAGTGCAGCTTCTGGAACATGGTGCTGTCACAGACTGGAATACCAAGTCATTTCGTTTTTAACATCTAAAAGATTTCGGCGATGAAGAAGCTCATAATTTATTGTTTACATCGTTTTAATTTCAGAGATATCTATACTGCAAAATATAGTGTAATCTAGGTGAATAGGACTTTTCACTGTCTCAGCAGGTGCACAATTGAGTGCACTACAGTGATTTCGACAAAATCTGTAAGCACGATATACCAAAACTAGTTTTCTAAACATAACGTAGGTATGTTGGAAGGGTTGATTCAATTTAAATGCTTAGCTCCAGTTCACCTTCCTCTTAGTGCATCGTCTGTAATCTAACGCCATCACAGACTTCACTCCTGAAATCTGGATGTATATTCAAGAGCACAACCCTTCCCACCATAACCAAGCCACGTGTACGATATCTATCACAATTATAATGACACCGTAATCATGGAGTGACAGTTGGTATTATTTTTCTAGCCTCTAAAAGTGAAAAACGAATAAATCAGTTTTATTGCTTACTTTAAAAATTGCCTAATCCTCAAGGGATCCCCATCATTAAAGAAAGAGTATTCCTGAAAGTAAATAGATCTATCCCTTTATCCTAATACCTGAGATTAAGTAATATAACCTTAGGTATATTAATTAAATTAAGGTTTGCCAAACTATCCATAATGCGAAGAAGAATATATTTTATTTCGATAAGCTTCGATCAATTTACCATACTTTTTGTCCAATATTTATTACAAACTTTACTTTTTTATATAGTAGCTTAGTTAGTTAAATCTTCTGATAACTCCGTTAGTTCACTTGTAATATGCTTTCAGAAACTGTGTAGGGTATCAACCCATATGTGGTCCAATATGCAGCAAAATGTGGTTGTCCCTGTATAAAATTTAGAACTTTAAGGAAAATACAATACTCAAAATCTATTAGTGTGCAATAAATTGCAGTAAAATGAATGTGTTTTTCTACGAAGTAAAAGTTCTTAGTAAGATTAAATAGTTACTAGTTACTTTACCAATGGTAATCCTGTTTTGGCCAAATTATGCTTTGGCATCGTTCATAAAACTTTTAATAGACCCATTTGTAATCTTTAGGTTTTAACAAAGTGGAGTATAAATTTAAATAGTAACAGCATATTGTGGTATCCTATCACACCTTAAAGTAGCTGGGAACTCTTATTGGGCCAGAGTTTCCATACATTAGTAAAAGAAACACAACACCTACTATAAGTGTTTTAGAAAAAACTACACAAAAGGAAGGATGGTTTTCAGCATTAAAGAGTAAATACATAACAGAAAGTTATCCTTTTTCGTAGACAAAAATATAAACCGCAATAAGTAAAGTTGGCTTATTTTGTCTATCTGAAACCATCACCCATTTGCTCTATATTCAAGCCCGTTTGCAGTGTGCCAGCATTTATATTGCTCCTGCAGTATGAATAATACATCAACACAACACACAGAGAGTGTATAAGCCTTTGATAATGGGTAGAACGCTGCTATGGTAGACTACTCTAAGTAAACGCATTTAGTATGCATTATATACCAGGATATATACGTGCCACTTTCTATAATAGGTGTGATTTGTTAGCGAAGATAAATATTGTCTTAGTTTATTAAAAGAGAGTAATGCCTTTCCATCGATTACAATTTGAAAAATAATAAAAAATTAAATAAATATTATTATAACATGAAATTTCTCTATCAAAAATGTAGTTTAATTTATATATTGTTTCTTTAAACGTTAACACAATAAAAACCTTTTACATCTTTGAATAGATCTTTGATTTTTGGTATGCCACACTACCATTGGCGTAACAGGCTTTGCTGAGGTTTAATAAACATTATTAAATGTATAGCTTATTTCATTTTTTACAGATAAATCGAAAGAAAATCATTCCGTAAAACAAATCATTACTTCCTCAGATAATCGAAAGTTTTTTCAGCGTACTTAGTGATAGGTTTCAACGATGATTAGTCAAATTCCATCATAGAACTCATACTATATAGAAATACAGGTTCATGCACAATTTCAGGTTTACACATGAAATCCATCTCTAGTTATCTTTCCACATTATTTATTTAGATTTCTTTCATTACATCGCGTGTCATATAAGTGTCGAAATATAAATTATGCACCAAGTTACCATAAATTATTTTGGACGTTTTGGGGTATTCAGGTGGCTACGGGTTTTAACATGTCAAATGTAATAATTAGTTATAAGAATACTGAGTTTGTTTAAAAAATTATTTTATGTGATGTTTTTTTTTTGTTCACCATAACACCAAAGTAAAAATAATACCTAACTCTTTACTAAATCCTATCTAGGGACTTGCACCATAATTTAACTCTGTGTTCGTCACATGTATAATAACTTAATCTTGCATAGGTTGAAGTCCATAGGTGTTTATAGACCACGTGAGGACAGACAGACAGAAATAAATTATATTTTGCTAGCTCCATGAGGGATATTCGAATATATACGTTTCAGAAAATTATAAATATAATAATTATACTTATATTTATATTTATAATTATATTTATCTTTCTCTCCAATAATACATTATTTTTAAATACCAACGTAATTTAAAAAAATTTGTTTGGAAAAGGGCGACATTAAAAGTTTGTAGTTTACAGGAAGATGAGACGCTTTCTTAGTTGTTTTTAGCTAAATTTGACAGCCTGTGACAATCCATTATGTAAATTTGGAATTCAATGAGGACTTGGACTTCAAACTTTTGTAATTACTACCATTAATGTTCTTGAACAAAACTTGTTATAGTTTATATTGTGTTATGTGTATATATACATTGGATCGTTAAAGTTTTATGAAATTTAATTTCACTTTACTTTTCAATTTTTTTCCATAATATAATGAAACACAGATGTAAAAATATAGCTTAAAGAATGTAAGTTGTATGCCACTGTAAACTCCTCTCTGTATTTCTCTTAGACGCCCAACTAGGTGCATGCAGCTCTGACATATGTATAGTGTCTGTAATATTGACGGATGTTTCAAATAAACATTAGTGCGTTTGTCAACGTCTGACAAACCGTGTCTCGTGCACGTGACATATGACAAAACAACTCACTTCATACAAATACATTGCAATGAATACAAGATTATTTCATATATTACTGTGTACTATTTAATATTGTATTGTTTATGTTTGCTTTGAGAAATGTTTTATCGAAGTATATACTAAGTTTCATATCTTATATTTTGTTAAATAATAGTTTGTAAGTTCTTGTGATACCTATCAAGTGCTGTGAAATCTATGAAACCAAACTTTTCATCCATCATTTTTAAGATTATGTAAATGATATTACAGTACTATGGATATCTTTCCTAATCTTTAGATGCAAGACATACTAGTGTCATTGTTCCATTTCCTTCATCCTACCTGTAAATAAAGTTTTATTACCTGATCTTTAATGAAACCTTATCACTCTTTTCGTAAGTTATATCCTTTGGTTAGTAGAAAGGCTTCATTTTCTTTGATTTAAAAACAAGATTTCTTCTTAAAAAGGAAGAAAAAAGCACACGACAAAAAAAGTTACACGACAGAACTAATTTTAACCCAATGCTTGAATCTACACTTATTTTAGTTAATTTTATCACTTTTGGGACTCAACATTTTTGTAACTTTCTGTCTGACTGTCTAATCACGAAGATATCTCAAAACTGACTAATAAACATGAAATTTTTAATAAAACTAAATGTAGAAATTAGAAACAATGGGTTCGATTATGATACATGTAACTTAATGAGATGTAACTTACGATTGTTGGATAATTTACATTGGTCATGTGGGTAACTCTATGATGGCAACGAGGAAAAGCAGAATAAATAAATTTGTAAGCAGACTGAATGCAATATTTTGAAATTTTATCATGTGACTGTTTTTCATAGCCTAAAAAGAAACATAGTGAAAAGTCAATACTAAGAATCAGTAGCAAGATTTGATATCAGCGCACTTTTGCTTTGCAGTGCCGACCTTAGTTCACCGGAACATTTATTATTTGCACACTGCTATGAAACTTAATTTTATGATCAAAAATGATTATGCTTTATTTTTATCTGCGGACATAAAATTTTGCGTGAAAATTCATTTCTATATATGTCATACTAGCCTGACATATTTACGCTTTTGTCTACCGGAAAGAATATACAATTGTCTTTATGAATTTCCGTTCTTCAATCTATTTATAGCAAATTTGGATAATTAAATGTGCCATAGGTTTGTTAACTACAGTGAACCTTACGCGACACGTATTGTGGCTAACTCCTGCTTTGTATCTGTTAATTATACTCCATACCGAAAGGTAGCATGTTGATAAAGAACTATAACAAATATTAGTGGAGCTGTAAAGTTTTTCACTCAGTTTGAAAAAATAAATTATTGGTTGATTAGTGTTGAAAGTGGTTGGATCTTTAAAGAATCTTTGTTATCATTCGTGAACCGCCAATTATCCAAGAAATGTATCGTTAATCTATAATGGAATATAAAAAATTATAGAGTGTATAAGTTTGCAATCTATATTCAACGAAGTAAGGGCTCACCGATCAATAAATGCGACAAATGTCCTCTGTTGAAATGTCTGACGTCATTATTTGCAGTTCTAAGCCAAATCCTATGGAATTCATTCTTGTCAAGTCCTGTATTACAGAAAAATTTGAAAATTTTAAATAATATAATTAAAATACTCATAACATAATGCCGCATCAACTTTAGTAGTGCACAATTTTTGTGATTTGGCTTTTAATACAAAGTTTCGTAGCTGAAACAGTATGGAATCTGTCACAACTGATATACATATGTGTAAGTTGCATAGATATTATGTTGACAATAAAACCTCTGTTGAAAATATACCATTAGTTACTCATGATATGTTTCTTGCATGACATGCGTTATTTCGTGTTACTGTATATTTAAGATTTGGGTATAAATTAAACTTAATCATTACAGACGTAATATACTATTTATATATAGAGTTTCTTACAATTTGGCTGTGAATTGAGTAATAAAGAACAATATGTTACTGCCTTGGTCAAGAGAAAAGCATGTTTAACTTTTCAAAACTCTATGAACATACTTATCTATATAAAGAGTTATCTTACAGATGAATAAAAAGAGTGACAGATTGCACTTTAAACTATAACAGCAATGGAAGAATCCTATTCCGACATTTAAGCTAAATGTGTTTACTATATGTCACAAATGACATATCTTTATAATCAGTTAGTTTACAAATATATTTATTCAGCGATTTCGTTGCCGTCATGCTTTATTCACCAAAACAATGTAAAAGGTTTTGTTAAAGCTCAATCTATTCCCAAATATTGATATACACCATAATCGACCTCAATCTTGCGTTTATACTTAAGACTTTAATAAAAACTCTATTAAACTAGGTGACTGAAGTATCTTGAGATATCGTGTTGATAGACAGATATACATACAGAAACTATATTTTCCAAACCTAATGCTCAGCCAATAAATTGAATAATTAAAATTAGAAATGTCACAAAAATGTCCGTAACATATAAATCTATTACACAGATTTTTAGTTAATCCAACTATAATAGTGAATGTAATGTAAAAATTTAATGTAACTTCATAAAAATATATTAAAAATTATTTTATTTACTGAATATTTACGTTGTATTTGCTATAATTTTTCAGCTTTAATACATATAAATCATATGTAAAATTTTATAATTTTACACCATATTGTTCTTGCTTGATTCAGTTGAGAGCCATGTTCAAATTATAGTCTTCATGATATTCGTAATGTTACTTTTAAATCAATTACTACATTTGTTCATAACATGTATGTAAGTATACATTGATTGTTAATAAATATTCAAAATCAATCCAGACGATTTACTGTACGGATGAATCTAACGGCTTTGACATAAATTTTAGTATTAAGAGAAAGATTTAGCCAATGGAAGAGTTAACTGTTTATTAAAAACGATCTCTGTTTACCTAACAGATCGGACAGTATTTCCGTTAAGGTACCAGAGCTCTTGAAAAAACATGATGCGTTGTTTTAATGTTTACCTTTTATGTATCCTTTCTACGAAGTATTGGTAATGTTGTGAGACTTTTAGACACCGATACTATTTAAAAATGTCAGTTTACAACTTGAAATAACTATATATTTATAATCTTGTTGTGAAGTGTCCAGTGTTTTGAGAACAAAGGGCTTTATAAATTCATTCGTAAATATTAGGCAATGCATCGCTGACATATTTAGAGAAACTATATTTTCCAAACCTAGCGCTCAGCGAAATAAATTGGTTAATTAAACGTGAGGAATATTACAAAAATATCCGTAACATATTAATCTACTATATCAGTAGCCAAAAACCACAAGGAATGTTTGGAGTCAGCAGATTAAAAACTAATAAAGAGAAACTCATTACCGGAAACCGCACTTAAAAAGGTTGACCCTATCCAGAGTACAGGCCGTATGAATTTCATGACAAAGAAATTTAGTAATTTTGTCTTGTGAAGTAACTAATTTACTTTCAGTAGTATGTTTTATGTCGGTTATGTAAATTTGAAAAACAATTTCCAACAAAAAAATTATTTTTTTTACCTCTACATTTGTTGGATAGCAGTAAATAGGGGTTTTTCCTGCCTTTAAGTGCGGTTTCCGGTAATGAGTTTCTCTTTATTAGACCTTTAATTTGATACCAAACTCGGCCTATGCTTACATTTAAGATTTTCGTCCGACTCCTCACGGGCCGTCCCCCTGAAAAGATAAAATGTCCCCACTGGTCTCAAAAACTAGGTTCTTAATACAAGTGGTGATGTACAAAATTTAATTTGTATAAGTGAAGCCATACAAAATTAGTGAAAGCGTTTCCATACTTTTTTTTCCACCCTGTATACTTTTTGTTGTATTGTATGTATTTGTTCTTATAATGTGCTTAAATAACAAAAAAAACATATGTTTACAAATTATTACGAAAATTTTAAGTAAATCTATTTTAATTTAACATATATTGTATAACTCTTGAAATAAAATATTTTAAATATGAAAATCAAATACAGTTCCAATCGGTTTATTTTATGAAGTTTTATCTGTCAAATACGTAACATTCCACGAATCCATAAACTATTAATAATTAAAGTACAATGGAAGTTTTATAGCTGACGTAAAGCTTTCACCACAGTAAACAAGTTCATTCTCCCAGGCTGAAATATTGTGCTTTATTCAAATATCTTTGCTTGATATACATTGAGCTTCTATGTTACTTAGATTCAAAATGAATTTTATTACAGAAAGACAAAGAAAATTTCTTAATAGTAAGAACATTGGCTAATATCTAGCTGTAATTTATTTAATATGGAATTTAAGTCCTAATAATTTAATAAGAAAGCGATAAATAAACTAGTATAGGTGTATATTTTCTTTATCGAAGCAACAATGAACAAATGAAAAGATTTTTGAGCACGCAGTTTACTTTAAATTGAAAGTTGATTAAACTTACCAGAATTATATTTTTGACTAAAGTAGGTTTATGTATATATTTTCTTCATAAGGGTATCAATCCAAAAGCAACTATAGCCTTAATAAAACCTTACACATGTAGACACACTAATACTAACGCTGGTTTGTACGTATTTTATAGTTGCAACAAGGCAAAGTATACTGATATAATTTATGGGAAGCAGAACTACTACTTCACAAGTTAAACCTGAAATAAAAGCCAATAAAAAAATTTACCATACACCACGTCTTCTTCCTATTCAAATCTATTATAAGGGCAAATCTTATTCCATCAAACTTTCTTTCACTATCATTACAACGGACTTGGTCTTTCTTCACTCTATCCTTAAATAGTGTTAAAGAAATTGAATTGAAATTAATTGAAACCATAATAATTAGAGTATTATATTTTTACATCATTCTATATAGCTATTTGAAATAATTCAGAGGTTAAGGATATGACTGGGCTACTTAGTAGTAAAGTATTGAAATATTACTCTTACAGAAATGTTTACGATGTTATTGTTACATGTAAGGATAGAACAAGGAAGTCATTAATCCCTTTACAACCTTAAGAACACTGCAAGATTTCAAGGAAATATAATAATGGGTTGGTAATGGCATTGGGAAAGTACTATCTTCTAACAGTTTATATCATCCAATTTTTCCAGGTTCCGAATTCAATTAGGCTTCCGTAAGTGTTAACGGAATTTCTAATAGTATATAATGGTTCTCACCCGAAATCTTCATTTCAACATTTTCCAATCGTGTCACGTCTAGAAGATTTGAATATTACAAATCTATATGTGTATTCTAAATCATTTATGTTCAAAAACCAATCTTTATCAATAATAAATATTTATCTTGGGCCATTACAGTGACCTAGACCAGGTCGGACTCGCCCACTTCCGACTCACTAATAACCTTCAATAAAGATTTGTCCTCTGCATACATCTAATTCCATAAATAATAATCTAAGACTATATTTTACGAAATAGCCTCACGCCTTCTTAGTATCTAATCCAATAGACATTGCTTCCTTGTTATGGCCGTAAGCATGTGCCTCTCACATTCACATAGGACATTATAATTTTCGACTTAAACATACAGTATATTCATCCACATATACCCTTAAACTGTATTTATCTTGTGAGGCTAGAAATACATTATGATCTGTTATTTAACTCTCCATGGTTCGAAAGCTTTACAAAATTTTTTATTTGTTACTGCATGCTCTAAAAACATAAGTTTTTTTCACTTTACATTTAAAAATATTACAATACAAATAAAACACGTTTTTACCACATACGAAAAATGTTCCCTGTTAGTCATATTCAAGTTAAATCTAAGTTTTATTCTTATTTGTGAAACTTTTTTATAAACAAGAAATAATGAAGTTGACCCAACAAAGGAAAAGTTTACATCAACGGAATGACAGTTGGATAACAGTTTTTTCTTTCCTGTTGACTGAGACAATTGAGAAAGATACCGATTTTCCAAAGGATGTTTAAGAACACTAATATTGTATCCTAATGTTATTTACATTATGAAGTATTAAAAATTGCATAAAACTTTTACTTGAAGTATTTTGTACAAAAATTATAAACACGCCAAAACAGGGAGCCGAAACCGGTTTGCAGCCTTACTGAAAGCTAAATTGCTAGAAACGATGTCAGCGATAGGTTAGTTGGGGTATGTTTTGGAGGACGGATAGGGTGCTAGTGAATGTGTATATGAATTTATTGTATGAATGTATGTGTACTAAATTCTTAAAGATACCTTTATTATATAATTTTGTTTTATTTTCAATGTAGTAGTTTTATTTGACTTAAGTTCTATACTATTATATTAGGGTTAATTGTAAGACAGGGCCTTATTTTTTTATGGCCCTAAATTCGCCCTTTTGTATATATAATACGAATAAAGTCATTTGAATTTCAATTTGAATTTGAAAACAGGCGCCAAATTATAATGCGCCAATTAAGTGCCGCATAACAGGATTCGAGAATGTTGCGTGGATAATTTATCATTACATTACGCTTGTTGCTATGTCAATTTTTTAAATATCTTATAATTGTATTCAGTTGGATTAAAAGTTTACTAATCCTGCAATTTTCTTGTTTTCAACAAACCTACCTATAAGACCAATGTAATTATATGTCATCGCCCAGCAAAATTCCACGTAGTGACTCACACTATTATCGTACGTGATGTCTCCTACATATAAATAAAGCTTCATGCCAAATTACAATTCTAAAGGTAAATTTATTTTATAGTAATTGTGCGGATAGGAAGAAGGTACATTTTAACACCTCAGTAGATATGCTACGCTAGCACTAAGCCAACTATAAATGGTAAAATAATATGAGAACTTAAATCCTTGTGTCTGGAACTTAACTCATTAATAAATTTCACTGACCACTTCTGCTGATCTTTTAACGTGTCCAGAACTTTGGTAGTTAACTTGTTCAACTTACTAAATTCAATACATGTACCTCGAAGAAACCGAATCTCTAAGCATTATATTCTAACCAATCCTTGTGCTTTCCAAGAATATTGCATTATGCTTCCTCTGAAAGCTATGCAGAGGAAGTTCGTAAGAATGGTGGGCATTCGACAGGGGCTGCCCTACAGGGATATCCCAATTCCTGGACTGCAGGCTGATCTTCTTCTCCCTGATTTCAAGCGAGTCGGTGCGTCTCGGGTGTTCTGCTCCTGACGAAACTGGTAAATGGGCAACTGGATTGTCCGATGTGCTCCTGTCGCAAGTAGACTTCCGTTTTCCCTTGGCAAGGACTCGATCACGCGACTTGTTCAGTAGACGCTATTGCCAGCGTTCCTATGTCTTTCACGCGTATACTCGCCAGAATGGTCAGGCTCGGAAATGGTTTCTGTGACAAGTTCGACATCTTCAATGATAGTGCAGCAATTCAATGAGGACGTGTTCTAGCTGCTTCCCAGTATACTGTAGATTAGGCCGGGACCTTTTGAGTGATTTGGGCATGGCATAAATATTTTTTTTCTTTCTTTGCATAAAGTAATTAATTTTATTTCTAGCGTTATGTAGTTGTCATTTATGCCAATAATTGTAGCTCTCCGTATTTCTGTATTTATATGCTTTTTCAGTTGTTATTTTTTTATTTATTATTGTATTTGGCATGTGTTATATGTAAATGTTTTTCACTCGTTATTGTTAAGAATGGTAGTTTGTATTTGTAAAATGTTATCTTTTTTTCGTTTTATTGGTGTTTATAGATCTTTATCACTTGTTATTCATCCTTAGTTTCTTTTTGCATTGTCACTTATTTAAAAATATTTTATTGAAATTGTTGTTCATTTATATATATTTTTTTTTCTTGTTATCCATTTATACTTTGCTGTACTGTTACTTATTTACGGATAGTTTATTTTTGCATTGTTATTTATTTATAGATTGCTTATCTGCTCAATAATTATTTATCATTACTGTTATATTGATTATAGTTTATACTTATTTTGTACACTGTCAATTATGTCTAGGAATAAAGTCCAATTGCATGTTTGGCTTGTCCCTGTCATGTTTAAGCATTATGGTAATTATCTACCTTGCAGTATGTTTATAATTGTAAAGTGGCCTTTGACCGTTGGAAGGAAATAAATTATATTATTGTGCATGACAATATACTCGTATTGACTAGAAAGTAGTATTCTTTTGCAGAATCGATGTAAAAAATCACTTTTTGTGACATATCAACACTTATATGGTGTTTCAATTGCCTCAAAGAACACTTGGAATTATCTAATATGAACAAACAGTCATTTTTAAATGCTTGTGCCGGTTATTCAATGATATAAAGAGATTTTGTTTGTTAAAGTCAGACTACTTTGATGTACATATTGCGTGTTTTGGCTAAAGACGAGTTCTGGTTTGATCAACATACAGGATTTACGTTAATTTTAGTTATACTTACTGTAAATTAGGTGCAACCTCTACGTTTGGCTGCAATTTTAATATGTTTTTATATTCTATACGTTTCAAAATTATATTAAACAATACAAAGTAATGTTTACTCCTTGTGTTTTGCCGGCACCTATTTCCCATGGACTGCGAATATCAATACAACATGGACAGTGTGTTTTTAGGGCTGTGTTAATAGATGGAGTTCTGCTGTGCTCTTGCATTAGTTCGCTTAAAACTTCAGAGCATTTATATCCGTGAATATGCTACAAGAAATGCATATAAATGGTTCTGCATCCCTAACCAAACACGTAAATGTAAAAGATTGTATAGTTGCTTTTTAAAACAAAAAAATTGCGATCAACTGTCTCCAATATTTTACTGAAAAAATTATGTATACTGAGTGTTACTCGTAGCATCGTATGTATTTTTCCTTTATCAGCCAAGTGTCAGCGAATTATATCATAGGGGCTGTTGAAAATTCTCCCCTGTCTGTTTTCAGAATGTTTCTAAAACGAAATGAGCTATACAGTAAACGCATAACTATTTAAAAATGAATTAGATTATTCATTTAATGTTTTATGAAATTTTATTACATTTTTATGACCAAAAACCAAGATATGAACAATATTTCTTGTTTCTTTACAGTCATCTTCTCGTGTGAAATGTGGATGGACGTAATAAAGTTAAGATTACACTTTCACTGTGGTTTAAATTTTCTACTTCTAAAAGCATTGTGTCCATTAATTATGTGTCTTGTGAAATATAAAAAAATATTCATTTCTTATTTTGAGTCCTTTAACCTCTTGTTATATTTCTTGATTACTAAATCCTAATGAAATTACATGAGATTTGGAATGCTCAATTGTCATTACTTGCATTCATCCTGATAGGGATATTGTGAAGGTATATTTATTCAGAATTGATTTTTAAATACTCGTATAACGTATAGTAGTCAACGAACAACGAGTAATAGATGCCTGATGTAGCAACTATATAAATTAACTTTCATAAAAAAATAAAAAAAGTCTATAGTTTACAGGACAGTTTGTTCTTGAGGCATAGTGAGGAGAAACAGACAGAAAATAAACAATTATTAAATGCTACTAACCACTTCAGCGGTAGGCTTCATTAAATAACACTGGCTGAACAAACAACTAAATCAAAGAATTACATATCAGATTCCCATAAGAGGCACAAAAGGTTTAATGGTGTAATTTAATTAAAAATTATAATTAGTGGTAAAACTATGTATTAAGATAAAAGTTCCAATAGTCATATTCTCTTTGCTTTTCCAATGTTACTTGTGGCAAATTTGCTGGCAAGCCTGAGAATTCTCTTCGAAATGACGAGTTGACCTCTTTCTTTAAATATATCTGGCACTGAGGTGATCTATCTACCAATCCCATTGTTCATTAGTCACTGAACAGACACACTCATAAAGTTGGAACGCTCCTTGCCGTTTAGCTTCGTATGAAGAAATATTGCAATTTGATATGAAATATAAAAGCTTTTTATCAAACCAAATAAATACTTCAAATACCCTAATAACGTGTGTTTATACATTACTGGGGAATGCAATAATATTATGATTCAGTGGAACATTCATTCAACACCCAGGTTTTATTATTAAAAAAAAGTCAAAAGCAATACAAAGTACCGGCAAAATTACACGTGGTTTATTGCTACTTTACAGCTTAGAAGAAAAATCGTCCCGATCATAGTTTTCCACGTGACTTACATCCAACCCTAACGGATACTGCAGCTCCTGATCTTTCCTTGAGTTTAATGGACACAGAAATATCTCTTCCGGTTCCGGTGTACAATATATATTATACTTTATATTATACCTTACAGGTTAACGCATACGTATACTGCACGTATGCTTTAGAATGCTTTAGAATTGACCATCGCCTGAAATTCTTTCTAAAAGAAGTAAATATTATTTAAAAATAATTGCAGTTATTGTGATATAATGAAATACTTCATTATTTATGTATTTTAGTGATTTATTAATATTAACAGAAAAGGAAACCCGCACGCGTTAGCGAAAATTCGGATCTCACTCTTCCCGGCATGGATTTTTTCCATACATTTTTTTGTATTTCATTTTTTCTGGTACACATGCATTTAGGTCAAAAAAAATCTAACATATAATTGGAAGACCAACTCCATGTAAAAACAAGTATTAAATTTGTATACATGGCAATAGCCTAAATTTAATACAAAAAAGATCGATGGCCAAATAGTACTCGCAAAGTTGAGATTTGAACTCTAAACCTTAACTTTATGAGTGAGTATTATTACAATACATTAGCCTACTATAGTGTATAGGCCCTACTGATTACTGAAAACATCTACTGTAAAATTAATATCTAAAATAATTACTTAAAAGGCAGTGAAGGCCGAAACTGGCATATAACAAGTAGAATTTTTGTAAAACCTATCTTCAAATTTTACAAAACAGTTATATTGATGTATTTCTCTTTTGAGATCGCTTCTTGTGGGATAACATAATTTGATTTGAAAATTGTAAATAATCTTATACAAATATGGGTATATCACAATGAATCATTTAATTAACTTTAGTTTTTAAACATAAAAAATGAAGCAAAAGACATTGCCACCGCTTTCCTAAAATAATTAAGATGTAACAAGCTATCCTAAAAAGTTGATATATTATGAGTTTTGTCATGATTAAGCATCGGAAGGGCTTTTTGGTTTTTTTTCAAATACAGCAGTTAAAATAAAAATTATTTAAACAGTTTTTAATTCAGATGCAGGAAGGAAAATATTCCGTTAGCAGAAAAAAATATCTAGCCTGCGTAAGGAAAGGGCATTTCAAAGGTTTCGCTATGGATTTTACTAAAAAAATCAGTGGGTGCAGAATTAGCTTAAA
>NW_025782321.1:0-37518 GCF_021130785.1 Homalodisca vitripennis | reverse complement strand
TTATAAGACATATAGGAAATGTCAATTCAGCACTCCAGAACACATTTTACTTTTTTATCTTTAATTACAATTATTGTATTTGTTCGTTTTTATAATATGTTTCGCTTTTAATGAGGACTTAAAATAATACATTTTGGTGGTGAAATTGGTATAAACTAAAAAAGAAGTAGGATGTTCTAAACAAGTTTAATAGAACGCTAACCGGTGATAATCTGTCCAGCAGGCCAGTTTTAGTGTAGGCATTTAGTTGTATTATTAACGTTACATTTAAAATGGTACATCACTGTAACAAAGTGTAGAAAGTTACGAAAAATGTTGTAATCTTCTAGCATTGCTTTGGTAACAGATATAAACCGATATGTTAATAATAACGTTCACAACAAACCTTTGCAATGCTACAGTTTCCATTCAGGAGTGTTGTCGATGGTAGGTTTACAACAATATGTATTTATCGGTAGGTAATTCTGAGAGGGGAGGCGTACTGTTCAATGATTGCAAAGTGTTTCAATTATGTAGCTTGCAGAAGTTTTATCACTAGAACTCAATTCTTTATTTAAAGTTTGATTTAATTGACGATGGGTAAATGTTTAACAGGATATTCGGTACATTTGCAAAAAGTTTACAACGTTGACAAAATGTAATTAAACTACAGCCGTTTCGAGGGATTGGGCAAGATCTATTCCTCTTCGTCAATGGGGGTTGGGAGGTATTAGTACGTAACCAAAAATATAAAAGAGCAGAAAGAAGAAAAGAAGGGATAAAAGAAAAAGGGTTCAAATACATAACCAAAAGCTTGCTTGATGCTCTAGTCACAGGAGCGTTGTCAATGCACAGAATGCAACGTCTTCCCGAGTTCACTAACACCAAGTATTTCCCAAGATTTTAATCCTCAAGCAAGTATCCCACTTTCCAAACACGTTGCTGGTGTGGTTGTGGTGGATTGGCGTTTTTTCCCTCACTCGTTGACTTCTGCTCGGCGATTTGGCATTATTCCTCTGCAGTGGGCAACGCCTGACTAGACCTTCAAGCAGCTTTTGGGTATGTTTTACAAATAACCCTGTTTCTTTTATTGCCTTCTTATTCTTCTTTAATTGTTTTATGGTACTTAATTATCTTCCCCACCTGACGAAGGGGGGGGGTGAGGGAAAGATTCCAATCTTCGGATAACGTTGTGTTATACCTTTTGTAACATGTAACGGTGGCAAATTTCCGAAGTCCTGTTATCCTACCAGAACTAAATTCCCTGGGGATACCACCACTGGCGATTCCATAGTGACTGCTCAATTCGGGAGGGATAAAGAAAGGACAAGTTAGGGAAGGTGGAGAGAGAAAACGTAAAATACCAAGAGACGGAAAGTTTACAGCCGCAGTAGTGGTAACAGTGGCCTCTGCAGGTACACTCCGTGACCTGGGATATACTACACAATATAGCAGCACTGTCTGGGATCTGTTCACTTTTACTGCCGTCGCCAACTTTCCTTTATTGTCCTGCTCTGACAACAACGGCTCCCGGTCCTACATCCAATAAATGCTTTATCCTCATCCTGGAGCTTCAATTGGCCAGTCTTCCAGGTCTAATCGATGTCCTTTATTTCTTTATACGATCTACTGTCCTTTCGTAATTGCGAAGTAAAAGGTCCGTATACGATTTAAAATAATCTGTGGAGACAACAATAAAGAATATCTCATCATAATCGACAAAATATTGGGGAACTAAGTTTTAATTTATTCTACTTAGCAATTTTATAATTTTTCAAATTTCGATTGTCTAACTCACAGTTGATAAACAACCAACTCAAACTAGATCTCACACTAAATAAGAAACACTGTAAATGCTGATGTACAAAGCGTTATCGACGAAACGTTTTCAGTAAGAAAGTAGTATGAAATCGTGGCGGTAAAATCAAATTTAATTAATACAGATGTGCTATTAAAGGCTATATATAATTAAATTAAAACAGGTGTATTTTATAAAATATAAATGATACCGCACAACAAGTGCCTTATAGTCTTAAATTCTATTTTGTTTTTTATACATTACGCGTATTTATAATATGTCTAGGAACTTTGGTTTGTGCTATTTGAATTATACCTATTATTACTATTTGAATTGGGTTAAAAATACCAAAAATCCTAATAACATTTTTTGAAAAATTATTATAAAATATTTACATAATTTTTTGCTTAAAAAATTACGAGTTAAAATCGTGTTTCTGAGAAATCTATTACAAAGTGGGAAAGAATTCAAAAATAGACTCAAATGCCAAATGTGACCAAAATCGTTCATTTTATAAGCCAATATTACGATTGTGTTGTAAACAAAAAAAAAAATTAAATCTTGATTTTTGTATAAAAATGGTTTATTTAATTTCATTGCTGTAAGTGGTGAAGAAATAATGGAAAATTACTGTAGATAGTTTTGTTTTGCTCACTAAAACTTGGCTCTTTAATACTAAAAAACAAAATTCAAAAATCATAAGAAAAACCAAAACAACTAATTGTGAAAAGATTTTTATTAGGTATGTGGTTTGTCAAAAAAATAACGAAATGGACCAACATCTTCTCTCCTATATTGAAGACGAAAATACACGTTTATATTGGGAAACATATTTGCGGTATTTGTTCTTAAGACACTAATTTACATTTACATGCCTAATCAAAAATAACCAAAATATCCGTGGTGGCTAAGATCACTGTATATAAAAATATACAAATTGTCTCAAAATCTATGTTTTATCTCACAACAATGTTTTTATCAGTAGTAGTAAAACTTCATACACACGAGGTCAAACGTATGAGTAACATTTTCCTTTACAGCCTACCGCCGCACGGTTATTACGTAGCAGGAAAAAGGCCCAAATCCAATCCCGATGAACTGTTCGGCTCGATTAGGATTAGGCATTATCCTGACCAATGAAGCTTCATGTGCGACTCGGCGCTACGTGGACGAAGCTAATGGCGTGCTTCAATATTATCTCGTTATCGGAAAAGGTCTCTTTGAAGAGAAATTGCCCCAGATCCGATTGGCGAACGAAGCATCTCAACTGCAGTTCGCGGTAACAGGTACAGATCACAGATGTGGCAGTAATCATTATACTCCCGTTACGTACGGCTAATCGTCCCGTGATCTCGATCGGGAAATACGATTTAATACGAAATTTCACACATATATGATCTTATCTCTGAACAATTATACGACCAAACTAAAAATTGTTTATTTGAAGAGCTGATAATGATGATAGATCCGTGTTACAGATAAAATAGAAATCTATAAAAACCACATTACCGCGGTGTAAGCCCTACAGTCTAAAACTGAATGTGAATTGAGTAATATTCCTCAACAAATTAATGTAATATAAGACGAGAGGAAAATAGATCTCAATTTGGAACGCAGTACCTCAACCGCCGTCCAAGGTAACAGGTTCCAGGTCAGAGTACAATAGCAATATACCTTATCGAAACGGCTCATTAATAAATCAGGATTAAATATCGCAGCATAGGCATATTTTTTCGTAACATCTGGTGCGTATGTCTGAGGAGAAAATAACGCCAGATCCAATTTGTGTACGTCAATGGACTGACAGGTTCCAGGTGAGATGGCAATCAATAAACCCTTATCGATACGGCTCATTTACATCAATTAGGACCTGAAGGGTGTATTAGAATATTGTCATTTCGTAATCTGGTGCGTATCTCTGAGGAGAAAATACGCCAGATCCAATTTGTGAACGAAGCACCTCAAGTGAACTTCAATAGTTGACATGTTCCAGTGAGATGGCAATCAATAAACCTTATCGATACGGCTCATTTACATCAATCAGGAGCTGAAGGCGTGATTGAATTTTGTCATTTCGTAGTCTGGTGCGTATTTCTCCGAGGAGAAAATACCGCCAGATCCAATTTGTGACCGAAGCACCTCAAGTGACGTCAATAGTGGACAGGTTCCAGGTGAGAAAGCAATCAATAAAACCCTTATCGATAGGCTCATTTACATCAATCAGGAGCTGAAGACGTGATTCAAATTTTTGTCATTTCGTAGTCTGGTGCGTATTTCTCTCGAGGAGAAAATACACCAGATCCAATTTTGTGAACGAAGCACCTCAAGTGACGTCAATGTTTGACATGTTCCAGGTGAGATGACAATTAATAAACCCTTATCGATAGGGCTCATTTACATCAATCAGGAGCTGAAGGCGTGATTGAATATAGTTCATTCGTAAAATGTGGTGCGTATCTCTGATGGGAAAATACGCCAGATCCAATTTGTGTCAATGAAGCACCTAAAGTGACGTCAATAGTTGACAGGTTCCAGGTGAGATAGGCAATCAATAAAGCCCTTATCGATACGGCTCATTTACATAAATCAGGACCTGAAGGCGTAATTAGATGTTGCCATTTCGTAACCTGGTGCGTATCTCTGTGGAGAAAATACGCCAGATCCAATTTGTGTACGAAGCACCTCAAGTGGACTTCAATAGTGAGTGACAGGTTCTAGGTGAGATGGCAATCAATAAACCTTATCGATACGGCTCATTTACATCAATCAGGAGCTGAAGGCGTAATTGAATATTGTCATTTCGTAGTCTGGTGCGTATCTCTGAGGAGAAAATACGCCAGATCCAATTTTAGTACGAAGCACCTCAAGTGACGTCAATGCTGACAGGTTCTAGGTGAGATGGCAAATTAATAAACCCTTATCGATACGGCTCATTTACATCAATCAGGAGCTGAAGGCGTGATTGAATATTGTCATTTCGTAGTCTGGTGCGTATCTCTGATGGGAAAATACGCCAGATCCAATTTGTGAACGAAGCACCTCAAGTGACGTCAATGCTGACAGGTTCCAGGTGAGATGGCAATCAATAAACCCTTATCGATACGGCTCATTTACATCAATCAGGAGCTGAAGGCGTGATTGAATATAGTTCATTCGTAATCTGGTGCGTATCTCTGATGGGAAAATACGCCAGATCCAATTTGTGAACGAAGCACCTCAAGTTACGTCAATGTTGACAGGTTCTAGGTGAGATGGCAATCAATAAACCTTATCGATACGGCTCATTTACATCAATCAGGAGCTGAAGGCGTGATTGAATTTTGTCATTTCGTAATGTGGTGCGTATCTCTGAGGGGAAAATACGCCAGATCCAATTTGTGAACGAAGCACCTCAAGTGACGTCAATGTTGACAGGTTCCAGGTGAGATAGCAATCAATAAACCCTTATCAATACGGCTCATTTACATCAATCAGGAGCTGAAGGCGTGATTGAATATTGTCATTTCGTAATGTGGTGCGTATCTCTGATAAGAGAATAGACTAAGAGATCTAATGTTTGGATGTAGTACCGGTACCTCAACTGCTTGTACGTAATTAAACGTTACGTGTGAGGTAACAATCAATAAAACCTCATCAATGCAGCTTACTCCCCACAGCCAGGGTCTGACGTGTGATTGAATGTTATCATTTCGCAATCTGACGATAGAATACGCCAGATCTACTTTTTGGAGGAAGCTACCTCAAGAGTTGTCTGGTTCACAGGTGAGATTGTGATCAATAAATCCTCATCAACCAGGATCTACTTCCCAAGATTTGTAGCTGAAGCCGTAATTGAACGTTTTCATCTTTCAATAAGTGCGTCTCCCTGACGATAATACACTTGTTCGTATTATTTCTGGACCTTAAATGCTGCCCTGGGTGAATGGTGGATAAATCAGCGCGACTCAGCACACTAATGTTATTTCATGAGTATTTTATTTAAGAAAAGATATAGACGAATTAGACAAATCTCCTTACGACTGTTATTAGTTTAAAACGTATGAATGAATTATTTGTATGTGTAAAATGAAGCAACTAGCGCGTATCATATTTTCGGTACGAAAATCATTTATTTAACTAATCATTCAACAGTGAACTTTTGCTTACCGTTATTTTAACTTGAATTATGTTTTCCATTAATTCTTCATTCTGTTTAGAGTAGTCACTTTACTAATATCTTTTTCCATTTTCGAAAGAAATGTGTTTAATAATAATAACGTAACCTGTGTCGAGTGTATTGGTTTAGAGAGGAATCGTTAGCTAAGTGAACATGTTGTTGGTTGGGTGGTGTGCTATATGATGGGTTCCAGTAAAATAACTGTAAGTTTGCGTCGCAATACAGTACCAATACTGATGTGTGGTCATTTAATCTATGGTTCTCGGATTTTATGGCCAAAATAGAAACTTACAAGAATTATACAACAGATTATCCCGTATTTTACTCTATAATTTACACTGCAAAGTTTTTGACGTGTCAAACAATCATTCTTTGTTTGAAGCTTTTTAACGATGAAAGGATTGTGAAGGAAACGAGCATTTTTTCCGGACATTTGCCATCGTTCAGTGATACGAAAAAAGATCAGTAACACTTCGTTTCGAGATCTACAATCTGATCTCTTTTTCAGGTAAATAACTAACCTAACACATAATTACCAACTAGGTTAAAATAAACGAATCATACCAGGGCGTTGTGACACGCCTAAGTCAGAAATCACAACCACTATGTTGTGTTTCAACTTCACTAACTCTAAAACATGCACTTAAAAAAAGTTCAGTTGCGTTTTAGTTTTTTTAAGGGCATGTTTAGTTTGTATAGTATGTGTTCGGTAGTTTATTTACCTGAAGAAGAGATCAAACTGCAGATCTCGAAACTTTGTGTTACTGATTTTTTTTCATCAAATCATGATCACATTAAATTGCTAATCAATGCAAGATAGTTGAATCCTAGACCCTCAATCCAAACTTATGTTGAATTCGATGACATTATTTTTGATCGTGTTAAAAAAACTGTTATAACATTTTTTTAGTTAGTAACATTTAATTAATTGGTTAGGAAGCTTCACAATTCGCTCAAGAATACACTAATTACACTATTCGTTTCCACAGTGTTGTCTTCAAGTTCTCTTTCAATTACACTCAGTAATCCTTTCTTCTTATCACACAGTACTTTGGAATTATGAACGATACATTAAAAAACAATACTTGATCATCTACGTTATTGCAGGCGTGAACGTGTTTCAGACAGCTGTTGTTTAAATTGAGGAAGAACCTCAACACCGGGGAGCGTATCTTGAGGGAAAAATAAAAGTGAGATTGAGGCAAAGGTGTCGACAATCTGCTGTATTGGCGTCGAGAGATTTGGCCGACTGGAGATTGAGTCCATTAGAGCAAACATCGCTAGAGGTGTGCAAATAGAGCGAGCGGAGCGAGCTTAACGCTAAGCGAAGTTCCGTCAGGCAATGGTGGGAGGGAGGGGGGAGGGGAGACTTTTACTGCTCTGCCGTCTGATTGTTCTTTCTTTCATCTCGGCTAACAACTTGAACTGACATTTTATACCGTATTATGTGCTTCCGAAACTGTTTACTCTACTATCGCGGGTCTTGGTGATGATTTTGAAACCACAGTTGGTCCACACCTTTAGATAGGGTTGATTCCATCCAGTCTATATTTGACGCTGTTCATATCAATTTCTTCAAATGAAAAGGATGGCTGGAAATGCTTAACTCTTACCTCTCCTAAGATTCTCTTTATGTCCCAATCGATCAATGTTTATTGCGGAGACATGATCTAGAGTAAAGTTCAGAGTTAAAATTTTGTACGTTCTCGCCACATCAGGATCACACTCAAACATAACTTTCAACATTCATGCATCCTTCATCCACTTGTCAATTTCCCATCTACATCGCTGAAGACAATCTCCTGAATGGGCGATCTCCCACTCAAATACCAAAAACTCTGTAACATTATAAAATGCTTGTGGTGCTAAGAAGCGTTTCAAACGAGTTTTTAGCACATTGGGTGCTGCGGCTTTCTTTATACCATTGAGAAACTTGTTGATGAAGTGAACCCTCTGCCTGTGAGAGCTGGTTCAGTGTTACCTCTGGTCTTATACAAATGAATTTCTTGGTTAGTTGTCATGGCACAAAAATGTATTTGTAGAGCGGTACCATATTTCTCATAAAAATCAAGATATATTCACGATTAAAGATCTCTCTTCCTTGAAATACATAACGTCGTATTATTGAATAACCACTATTCCCAATTCCCACGGCGCTCATTGATAAATGAGCTGTAGCCTATTTAAAATAGAAAAGTGAGAACGCTCGGTGTGTGATTGAAGAAACAGTCCTTGTCGCTCTAGACCATAGAACTTGTTGCACACGTATGCTCAAGCGCTATGGTATCCTAAGGCATAAAGTGGTGCATGCATTAGTCATATTGTACCAAAAACTATTATGATCGCACAAGAATTTTAATCAAGTAGGTTAGCACTGGGTTACAGTCACGTGATCTATCGGACTCCTGATTTTATTCGGAGGTCAAGTAGTAGTAGTCGCACGGTCCATATCACTGTCCCACTAATACGATCTTACTAAGTGGCCATTAGATTCAAAAGGACAACGTTTGTCGCATGAAAATTGTTTCAACAGCTCAAAAAGTACTGTTCGTGAAACTTAACAATTGTCTTCACGCCGTTGGCTGATCAACCACACCAACTAAGACAATTTGTTTCTATTAGCTACAAAGCTGTACGCTAATTCCAATGGCCATACTTGAAACTCTTCTTACGTACCGGAAGGGACGTGATAAAGCTATAGTCGAATTGTACTATGTTTTAGAGGAATTTTCTTGAGATTCTTTGTTTTAAGTTTCTTTTTTTTTTTGACGATGGAAGAATTGTCAAGGAAACAGGATATTTCCGGACATTTGTCATCGTTCAGTGATACAATACAATCAGTAACACCTTGCTAGAGATATGAAGACGACTGTAGTTCGCTATACATGTTAAATCTTGGACGTCAAAAAAACTTCGCTTTCTTGTCCGTCTTTTTTTACTTCGCCTGGCAAAATAAGACATCTTTACTTTACGTCACAATTTGTAATCCTGACGATTATCTAATGTTCTTAGGCAATGTATGTAAAAGTCCGTATAATTTATATATGCTTCTTTATTGACATTACTGTTACCCTTTATATCATGCTTCTTGCGAGAACATGATGGCACAGACGGTAAAGAAACTCCTACTGTTACCTATTAGAGGAGAACTTTATTAATCAACGGCCAAGACCTAACTGATAATTTCTTACTTGTGTTGTCAGTGACATGAAGCACACCAGTTTACGTGCGTGAGGGACTGAGAACGTTATGTGGAAGTCACGTAGGATCGTTTATAATCCGGACTGCCTGTGACAAGAAGCCCCGCGCGCTACCACGCACATGAGAGGGCTCTTGTCAGATTGATTGCTTACTCCTCCTATATCACTGTTCTGTACAACCCTTACTCTTGTATCAACACATCTGCTTACTCCTCCTATATCACTGTTCTGTACAACCCTTACTCTTGTATAAACACATCTGCTTACTCCTTCTATGTATCACTGTTCTATACAACCCTTACTATTGCATCAACATCTGCTTACTCCTCCTATATCACTGTTCTGTACAACCCTTACTCTTGTATCAACACATCTGCTTACTCCTCCTATATCACTGTTCTGTACAACCCTTACTCTTGTATCAACACATCTGCTTACTCCTTCTCTATCACTGTTTTGTACAACCCTTACTCTTGTATCAACACCTGCTTACTCCACCTATATCACTGTTCTGTACAACCCTTACTCTTGTATCAACATCTGCTTACTCCTCCTCTATCACTGTTCTGTACAACCCTTACTCTTGTATCAACATCTGCTTACTCCTCCTATATCACTGTTCTGTACAACCCTTACTCTTGTATCAACACATCTGCTTACTCCTCCTATATCACTGTTCTGTACAACACTCTTACTCTTGTATCAACAAATCTCCTTACTCCTCCTATATCACTGTTCTGTACAACCCTTACTCTTGTATCAACATCTGCTTACTCCTCCTCTATCACTGTTCTGTACAACCCTTACTCTTGTATCAACACATCTGCTTACTCCTTCTCTATCACTGTTTTGTACAACCCTTACTCTTGCATCAACATCTGCTTACTCCACCTATATCACTGTTCTGTACAACCCTTACTCTTGCATCAACACATCTGCTTACTCCACATATATCACTGTTCTGTACAACCCTTACTCTTGTATCAACACATCTGCTTACTCCTTCTCTATCACTGTTCTGTACAACACTCTTACTCTTGTATCAACACATCTGCTTACTCCTCCTCTATCACTGTTCTGTACAACCCTTACTCTTGTATCAACACATCTGCTTACTCCTCCTCTATCACTGTTCTGTACAACCCTTACTCTTGCATCAACAACATCTGCTTACTCCTCCTCTATCACTGTTCTGTACAATCCTTACTCTTGCATCAACATCTGCTTACTCCTCCTCTATCACTGTTCTGTACAACCCTTACTCTTGTATCAACATCTGCTTACTCCTCCTCTATCACTGTTCTGTACAACTCTTACTCTTGTATCAACATCTGCTTACTCCTCCTATATCACTGTTCTGTACAACCCTTACTCTTGTATCAACACATCTGATAAATCCTCTCGTAAAATTTGACAGTCGGCATTAGAATGTTTGCAGCCTCCTCCAACACAATTATGTTCAATTTTGTATTGGTCCGAAAATTAAAGTGATACCACCACGTTAATCAGTTCCAAATCAATAATAACATAATTAGTATCTTTAGCAACCACGAGTGGACTGTTGACTATTTAGAGCCTTTCAACAGAAAAACTGTATGCTTCCATATAATGGCATGCTCTCTTATTATTCAAAAACTCAGTTTTGTAGGTTTTCATGAAATATAGTGGGGAATGTATAAATGAAACTGTTTATTAGGGCTACATATCGATTATGGCACACACATCTTCAGTGTCATTTACTATATTGTATGTACTGGTGTTCAGGAAATTTGATTTTGCGGAGTTCTAAGTTAAACTTAATATAATTTAGCATTTATTTCCTTCTGCATACTCTATACAGGGTGTTCCGTAAACTCTCTGGACAAAGGTATATCACGTTATTGCTCAAGTCAAGACAAATATATTTCACCATATGAACAAGGGTCTTCGATGCTTAGTTTCCCATCCGTCTGTGTGAATATGTTTTATAAAAAATTAATATCTTAAAAACTAATGAATTAAACTATGCAAAATTTGGTTCAAACGTTTATGATAACAAATCCAGTTACTGAAAAATATATCATGAAATTATCTTTAATATTTTCAAAATGGCGGCTACTAAAACTCTTGAACTTTGAATATCTTGAGAACCTGCAATTTTTCCCAAGAATTACAATAGCAGGTTTTAGAGAATGTTATCACAAATCTAATGACACCTAAATTATTTAAATCGAATAATAAATAGCTTATTTATCGTCGATTTACTGTGACAAGACATTTGCCAAATTAAGAGATGCAATTTATTCAGTTTGTATTGTTGGCTATTTTCTGAGAAACTCTATGAAATATGTTTGTCTTGACGTAAGCAACAATAATGTGATAACCTTTGTCCAGACAGTTACGGGACATTCTGTATAATATTATTACAAATTAAATTTTCTACAAGGTATCATTTAAGGGTGTTATCTGTTTATTCGTAAAATAACAAAATTGTTGTACCCCAATTGAAAAAAAATTTTGTTTACTTTCAATAAATTTTAGGCAATTTCTTGAAAATTTCAGAACACGGTTTGTCTATTGTCTATTTTATTCTCTTTTCAGAAGCACATCTTAAAGAACTATATTTCCCGCTTTAAAAATGCCCAAAGAATTTTTGGACGATTACAGTCCATGGTACGGTTTGAAATTCGTGTCCTAAATCGCTAAATCCTAAGCGTTTTCAGACTTTTAGACCTTTTTCTTCAATTGCATATATAGAATGAAATCATTTAGTTTCTATATGTCTTTTCATATCAAATTATCTACCATTGTTCTTCGAACTTTTGCGATTAATATTAAAACAGATACAATTTATAACTTATCTACTTTTCTAATTTTGTAATATAATCGATAAATTGCACACCAAAAGTAAGAATAATATTATTTTTGCAGCTAAACTTCGTAGAAAAATATATTAATTTACAGAATAAATAATTAACGTACATAAATAACAATAAGTTTGAAATAACAATTTTAAAACGTGTTGTGATCATGATTAGAATAGGAATATTAAGGGTATAACGGATAGTGTATTCTCTATTAGCATTTAATATTTTTAAATAATTTATACTTTATTTAAAATGTTACAGAATTGTGTTGTAATATTTTTGTAAGCGATGAAACCATATTGTTTAGAACCAATGTAGGTGCAACAATAAAATTACAAGATTCACGTACATCGCCCAGACAACTGAGTTCATTCAAGGAATTCCAATAAAACATTGAACTAGATCCGTGTGTTTCATATTTACTCCAAACAAACATAAATGTGTGTACTCTGCGCCGGTCTCTATAAACAAAGTCGGAATTCTTACGCCGACTGAGCACCGTTTTACGCGTTTCCAGGAATTTCAGACATTTCGTTAACAACAGACAACCGGCAACCTTGTTTTAAAGCAACACAAAAGATGTTTTCAGTTTCAGTCTGCCGATAACGACACAATATTACAACTATCAAAGTTTTTTGGGGTTTTTTCACGCATTCTGCACTAGAGAAAATAAAATTCACGTCATTAAATAACATTTTTAATTTCACTTCATTCGTAATTTTAAAACTTCTGAAAATATAACAAACAGAAGCATTCCATGAATCTTCCATTTTGCTTCGTTAAGAAAAAAAATGTGTTTCTCTAATTAGAACTACGCATAGAAGCAAAGTTTTAAATATACCGTGACAGTACCACGTTATAGTACGTAAGACTACAGTTCATGTTCCCTTAACTACCAATTATCAGTTCTTGACTTCCACAACTGTCCTTTAATGTAAACGACAAACGTGCTATTCACTGGTAACTTACGGTAAGCACCTTGGAATCCTTTCATTTAATAGACAACTAAATAGGATTCCCATGACCAAATACCAGAAAATGATTAACAGCATTTAGTTAAAACCCGAAGAAGCCTAATAAGGGTTCTCCATACTCGTCTTTCAACATCAAAAACACTAAGGCAGGTCAGGCTTTCCAAACGTTTTTATCTAGGTTTAATGGATTTTTAAGCTGTGTAATGATTATGTGTGCGTCCTTCCCAACCAGCTGTTGAAATTAAGTTCAACTAAAATTAACTCTCTTCTTCACACACATAAGTCTCGAAATAACACAATTAATAATAACACATAAATTAATTAATGTATGTTAATTTCTAATCAGCAAACTTAAGATGATTTTTAGAGACACAAACTGAGTAAGAGTTCCCTCTCCCTATAATCCACCATTAGTTTCATTTCACGTAGTTTAGAATGCAGTTGTTAAGTTCTGTATTATCAATTATTGAGTCTGCTCTAATTTTTCATTCAATAACTGTTATCTGTTTTTTACTCGAAACATTAATTTGACTATTTATCGCTGCACAAGGTAAAATAAATCTTGTGATCCATAAAATCTAACTATTAATAAGCACACATGCCCAAAAAAGTACTGGCATAAAGTTTTTGAGCGATGCCTCACGAAAATAATAATGCCATACTCTGGTTCGTTCCTATTTTTATTCTTCAACAAAAAAAACGTATAATTTTGTTCGCTTGTTTACGAAAACTATAAAATAATCCGTAGGCAGTTACTTTAACGAAATTTAGTTCACTACAAGGTACATAAATGAAACAAATGACATCGATAGACCTGGAAGACTGGCCAATTGGAGCGCCAGGATGAGGATAAAGCATTTATGGATGTAGGACCGGGAGCTGTTGTTGTCAGAGCAGGACAATAAAGGAAAGTGGCGACGGCAGTAAAAGTGAACAGATCCCAGACAGTGCTGCTATATTGTGTAGTATATCCCAGGTCACGGAGTGTACCTGCAGTGCCACTGTTACCACTACTGCAGTACCAAACTTTCCGTTCCCTGTTGGGATATTTATATATCTGTTTCCTCCCCTTTCCTAATCTGCCCTATTTTTCTTCTCTGAGTTAAAACATTTATTTTGGATTTTAGACTTGTAAAATATATACTTCAATTACGTTCAGATTAGATATACGCTAGTTAGTGTACCTTGGTAAGGGGTCAATCCATGTGAAGTGATCCAATACAAATTAAATTAATTGCTTGAGCATTTAAAAATATTTCCCATTTTTATACGTTTTTTCCATACACTCATAATAATTTCCATACTGGGAATGATTTAAAAAAAATTCAATGATGAGAAGAAAATACAGATTTGATGAACAAACAAGCAGTGGCGTTTTGTTGGCAGTAGTAAAAAAAAGCTTCTACAACACACGAAAAACTTGGTAGCAATTTACCTGCGACAAGATATTATTTCAAGTTTCTGTATGTATAGTGGAGGAGGGGGTGGAAAGAGCACGTTTATGTTCTCCCCCCTCTATCACTGATGCAAATTTTGGATGCTGAAAAGAAGGTAAATAAAAGTATTAAAGACATTGCCATTTTAATCTTACAAGTCTGTGCACAATTTTGGGAATATACCTAAATGAGCTGTGAAGGAAACGGGGGATATTCCCCGGACATTAGCCATCGTTCAGTGATACAATATAATCAGTAACACTACGATTTAGGATTTGCAATCTGAAAACGTATGTATGTTTTGTTTACTTTAACCTAGATTGTAGTCCATTCATTAGTTAAGTCATTTGCCTGAACAAGAGATCAAATTGCAGATCTCGAAACTTGGAGTGTTACTGATTGCTGTTACATAATTTTATTTCATATGTTTTAAGAATTACAGAAGTGGTTAATTTATTAAATTTTAATTTTATCATATTAAAATATTATATTAATTTCACCACATTGTTTAAATGTAATTATTTCTTTAATTTTTTATTTTTAAGGTAATAATTAATGTTTTAAATTTTACATTGTCGCAAGTTAAGTGTAAGAAAGGGACACGCGGCCCTAACTTTGCCTGTATAAATAAAGAATTTTTCATTTCATTTCATTGTATTGTATCATTGAATGATGACAAACGTCCGTAAAAGGCTATATACTAAAACACGTAATTTTTTTAGTATATCATTACACTGTATGTATGTGTCTGAATAAGCTATGGGGTGTTCCAGAGTCAATGACCGCATCATGAGTGCCAACGGTGTGTCGCTGGACAACGTGGAGTACGCCACAGCGGTTCAGGTGCTGCGGGACAGCGGGAACACAGTGGCTTTGGTGGTCCGCAGGAGGGTGGTACTCCCCGCCAGCCCAGAGCCGCAGACTCTCAGGCTACAGCTCACCAAGACCAGAAAAAAGGATGGTGAGTCATCGTCATACACAAGGAGGTTTTGGATGTATTTGTGATTTTTATTTAGACTAACCTTAAGAGAAAATACAAGGGAAATGTCTAATGTCCTTACAATTCACTCACCTTAAATTAGCTGACAACTATTTAATTTTTGTAACTTACTGCAATATTTCCCATTCTTTCATAACTTTGATTATATTTTGGTGCTCTCTTTATCGACCACCATAACCTCCACTCACCTTGGGAATGGCACAGATTGGTGGTGGCTCAGAAGCCACTTTAAATCATGGTCTCTTTCAGAAGACTGCTTAGAATTATAAAATTATTCTTTGGTTTTAGTTCTCTCTGTGGGTTTCATCAAACAAGATTTCACGATTAAGGCTGATGCTAAACTTCAATAGTGCTTGTTCCGTTTCTAAAGCCTAATGTAACTTAACTGTTTTCAAACAATTTTTTTCTTTTTAATGCTCCAAGATGGTTTAATCTTATTTCCGTTAAAATGAATCATGTAGAACCATTAAATTGTTTTTCTATGGTTTTAAAATGTTTTTATTTTCATTGGGTGATTGCTTCTGAGAATTGTTGAATGGAATAATGAATAATGTGTTTATCTTGGTTTGTTATTTTATTACCCTTTATAGTTAATTCCAATTAGTTCTTTTTTATTCACATCCATGACTTATTTTATAGATTTTGTATAGATTTCTTATTAATATATTATTTATTTAGCGGTTTAATGCTTCTTTGAGTTTTCTCTTACTATGGTAGTTTTATGTGATGTGCATCCTTCATCGGATCATCCTTTTTGCGTGTTGGATGTTCCAATTTATTTCAAAATTATTGAGTTTTGTTGTGGTCATACGTTCTTTTTTATTGTTGAGTTTACATTTTGTTTGTTTAAAGATTATATTATTATTTAATTCTTTTTAAGTTTGTAAATATTTCATGATTGATGGTTTTATACTGTTTGATGTTTTCGTTTTGTATCAATCTCTTGTGAATTTTGTAAATATTGTAAAATGAAATCTTTTTGAAATGAATGAAAAAATTTTGAAAATTGGTCTGCAAGCTGGAGAATGCCAGACAGCCACTAAGAGAGAGAAAAGAGGAGATAATGATGAAGTAAGAGGAGGGAAGGGGGGAAAAGAGAGATGCTGCTGAAGGGTATTAATCATATGAAAAGTATGCTGTTTTGTAGATTTTGGGCAGCAGGAGGATAATGGTAAAGAGTTACTATAAAGTAGATGTGCCATTAAAAAATTATAGATGACCTTTACATTGTGCTCATGACATGAAATCTCACAAAGTGTTTTTGTTTTAGACTTTGGCCTTGTACTGGGTTGCAAAATTTTTGTGCGAGAGGTGGGCAGCAAGCTGGACAATGGCACACAATCACTGCAAGAGGGAGATGTGCTGCTCAAGATCAACAATCACCCCACAGAAGGAATGAGTCTTAAGGAGGCAAGAAAGCTCATCGAGAGTAGTAAAGAGAAATTGAACCTTGTGGTGAGGAGGGACACACCGAGATCAACGTACCCCACAGAGTCCACAGCGATGCAGAGCAAAGGTAGGCTTTGTCAAGTGGTTTCATGTTTCTGAGTAAAAACTTATTTTGCTACTCTTTCTTCTTTGTTTTGAAAAACATGATTCAACTTACGTTAAAATGTGGAATTAATGCCCGACCGTGTATGTCAGAAGGAAACTACCTGGAGGGGTTAAACGGCAATGCGTACGCCTCACAGAACCTGTACGTGCAACCACCAACGCGTCAGAATGTGTTGGAAGACAAGAGTAACCTAGTGCCGCGAGGGCGGTCGAGAGGACCGCTGCTGGACGGGGGCTTGTCCCTCAGTCAGCTGGACCGCCCTGCCTCGCCTTCCCACAGTCGCAGCCGTAGTGGGCTGGCCGCTGAGGAACCCCCGGACCCTCCTCGACCGCCCCCTCCTAGACCTGAAGGTGAGAAATTGTGTACACCCTAAGTTTATAGATCCTGTCTACAAGAGACCACAAATGATTCATTAAACGTTGATTTGTTATCAGATGTGTAATCAATGTAGCCCAGTTAAATGGCGTGTTTAAATGGAAAGTTCCGAATTTTTTTTATTTGGCTTATCTTATGTTTTTGGTATTGCTAAACACAAATATCTGATGTTTTTCAAAAGATGTTAATGATGATGTCCTTCCATCTCAATCTTGAATGAATTTTGCTAAAGGAGTTGATTAAAATAGTTTCCTCCAGGAGATTTATTCAGCTAAATTGTCTGTGCCTGCTAATTAAATTCTGTTGTATGGAACAAATTTACATGTTATACAAAATTGTATAGACTTCAATTAACATTTATCTACATTTTAACTTTATTTGGGAGAATTGGTAGATTTAATCAATACATTATACATACACATATGCCTATTTTTCAACATAATCTTTCTTTTGTCATCCCAATTTCTTTTTGGAATGGAAAGAGAGCAAAGATTTTGAAAGAAAGGTTTAGGACTCCTCAAGTTTGATATTTCTCAATTCTTGCTATAAGTACAGAAAAAAAGTAGCCTAAGTACTAAGGTTTACTATCACAAATTGCTTTTGTAAGATGATTATTTAATATTTCATTTTTGTTTCATGCTTTCAGTATTTCGGGGCAACCTAAGTAAGTGTGGTTATTTTTCAGCATTGTGTTAAACACGTAATAACATAACATCCTAACATTTATCACTTTAGTTTTTACTGGTTTGTATTTAATTATTAAAACCTTTCACACTTTTGCATAATTGCAAGTTTTCATTAACACGTGACTACATACTTCCAGGAAAATGTTGTGGTTTTAAAACCAGTTACAAGTTTTGCTACATGCTTGGAAAGAATTAAGAGCTATTTAATCCTCTATTACGATTTTGTGTTTCTGTTTAATTTTTGAGTATTACCAGAAAATGAATTATTTTCATACACTAATGTTTATGAAACACATTAGTTTACACTGTTTAAACAAGTAAGTAACCAGCTAATGTTTGATGTATCTATTGTATGTAATGTTAAATTCTGTGTATTTCCACCATTAACCAACCATTTACTTGCATGTCTGCCATAAGCTCAGCTGAAATTGTTTTTCTTATTTTTATCGCATGCTAGCCAGCATTATAGTTTCAACACTTTAGTAAATGTTCTTGATTATTATAATTTTTCATCACTTCATCAAACAAGTTTCAATCTTGTTTAGTTTCTGTATAATTTTATTTCTTATTATTTTCTTTATTTATAATTAAATTACTTTAAGTATTAAAAACTTTTCATGGTAAGATGATAAATGACTGTAGCGAAATATCCTTCCATTTTAGAAAATTAGGATAGAAAAAAGAATTTTACTCACTGAAAAATTGTAAAACAGTATAAACATATGTATTATTTTGGCCATCATACTTCATTTGCGTTAGGAGAAGAGCCCCAAACAATCAAACCATAAGTTGAATGACAGTAAAAAAGCCCGAAATAAGATTATATAAGAGCTTTCTCCTAAAGAGTTCACCACATAAACGTGTAATTGCAAACACACTTGTACTTAGTTTACTTTTAACCCCTACAATTTTCTGATACCAATTTAAATTAGGATTAAAAGTCAAACCTAAAAATTTTGGAAATATATCTTCTTGTGTTCCTATTAGGATCTTCTCTGAGGCTAAATATTACAGTAGTTGTCTTATCACTATTTAGAATCAAGTTGTTGGCAGTGAGCCAGTTCTCTACAAGATTAATATTCAACTTATAGTCTTCTAAGAGTTTGTTATAATCTTTATTTGTAGTTAGTTATAGTGTATCATCAGTGTATAAAACAATATTCGCAGGTACAGTTCGAGGACTTTAGCTGTGCGCGTGACCTTGAGTGTGTGGTGATAGGCGGGAGGGTGGCGGGGTAGCATTATGCGCTGCGGCCTGAAAACATTTCCTGTGACTCATGGGTAAAACCCTCCTTTCAGGAATCGTATTGGCCTAAATAACTCACCACACTCGCTAAAATCAGTCTGTTTTGTGACAATGCTGATTGTGGTGGAATTAAATAATAATATAATACCAAATAATAGCAATAATAGGACTTATTCTTGTTTCTCAGTTGTTGTAGTGTTGTTTAACGTGTTTTTGAAAATAACGTGGAAGTCAATACTAATCTGCAAATCGAAATCGTGAGTTTAAAATCGTTAAAGCAATTGTTGCACTTTCATCTCAGCGGCTAGCACGTAAACGCAAACCCGCCACACAGATAGCGTTTATTTGTTGAAAGGGTAGTATTAGGGCCCTACGAGCACAGCTACATTCCTCCAACTGTACACTAAGTATTCCAAACACCAAATCTGGTGTGTTTAAGCACGAAAATGTACAAAAATTAGTTATAATGTGTATTTATAAATATCAAGTAATTTTTATTATTTCTCTATGGTTGAGTAGAGAGTTTTCTAGACAAATAGATCACAACAAGTTTAATATATGTTACAGATTACTACAGCAGCAGTAGACAACTTTACGATGATGATCCTTTGCTTCAGAGATCCAAACAAGCCATGTTAGTGAATTTTTGCTCTCTTTTAATTATTTTACGTTATGTTTTCCATTTACTCTCTGTAATATTGGAATGTTATATTATTCTGTGTAAAAGTTACACGGTAATTCACTTAATAATTACAGGGGTAATAATTAAGTATGATTGATTTATTGAAATCGAGTAAGACAGCAAAAAACAAAAGGTCACAATGACCGAACTGTGTGATGTTATACCAAACATGTATATCAGTAGTCATTTTATTTTCATGATCATTCAATTTTCAAGATCGTTTTAAAGGTGTAATAAAATAACAATAATGAACCAAAAAAATTAATTACAAAAAAAATATGAAAATCTTTTCAAACATAATAAAGTGTCAGAAAATAAGAATATAATGTTATGAAGTAAAATAAAGAAGAGCTTGTTGTAGTTTTGAGAAAATTCAGTTCTTAACTGAGAGGCCATTGTAGCTTATTATTTACTGGATTGAAAATTATAAAAAAACATATTTGGATGCTACTACTGTAAAACTGGCAAACACATGCTACAAGGGATTTTGCTTATATACAATTTATTGGCTAGAATCAGTGAATAAATAAAATATTTTGTTCACCACATATTTTTACATAACTAGCATTTTAAAAAGTTGTTGGGGTTAGAATTTAATTTTTAAAATGAAAAAAAATTTCAAAAATATAATCAATGGTTGGAGCTTTTAAGAATTTTGAGAAAAGCGTTAAAACTATATTTTCCATTAAATCCATACCTGATAGAACCTCTAGTACCATAAGCAATATTTGCTTAATTACTAACTCAATTGTAAAATTAGTGGTACTTACTGTCGCACATGACTCTATACATAATACCTTACTGATCACTTTTAAACTTTAATCTAAATTAAGATTATATTAAATCAACTGCTGGTACGTTTTATATCAACATTAACAAAGTAGAAATTCTTTTGATCATTAGATTATTTAGAATCACAAAACTCAGTTCAGTTAAATATGTACTGGAACATAGAGATAAGAATCAATGTAGAGTATTGGATATTCATCAACAAAGTTCTTAATGATAACATGTTAGAAAAAACTTTTTTATTTATCTCTTGGCATCCTTGCATAATTTTTTCAAGAAAATACATACATCAGAGAGGTTGTAATGTTTAGGCTACATCTAAAATGCTTCTTTAATTTTCTTATCATTTTTCTAAACGGTTTCTAGTATTATCCGAAACAGATTCAAAGTTATAAAATTATTTTGATAATTTTATCCGATGCTACAATCGTTTTAGAAAGTGAAGTTACTTATAGTTAGTTGATATAGTTTTACGTTTGAAACATTTCTACACATAACATAAGTATGGTGAAAGATTTTTACACATAACATAAGTATGGTAGGAAGGGTTGATTAATTGAATTTTGAGTTTAGCTCCTGTTCACCTTCCTTTTATTGCAGTGTCTGGTATCTGACGCTGTCTCAGACTTGACTTCTGGAATCTGGAGTCATGTTCGTCTGAAGAGATCCAAAGAAAGTCGATGACAAAGAAGCTGAAAACAAAACATTTACATAATTTTAAACATCAGAGACATCTATAAATAGGTGAAGGGTAGTCTCATTATCCCATCAATTGTGTACCTGATAAGGCAATGAAACTACCACTTCACCTATTTATAGGAAAATATGTCTCTCTGATGTCGAAACAATGTAAATGTTTCATTTTGAGCTTCATCGTCATCGACTTTCTTTGGACCTCTTCAGATGAACATGACTCCATATTCCTAGAATCAAAACAGTGTCAGATACCAGACGCTGCAATAAAAGTAAGGTGAACTGGAGCTTAACTCAAAATTCAATTGAAAGATTTTTGCCTTGTCAAGTAAAAAAATAAATTTAATTTTGGAAATGATTTTTTTTAAACTATCAAAAGTTTTATTACCAATACTTTCATGGTGGTAGCTCTGTCTTCTCCTCTTTCAAGAGGACCACTAGTTTGATTTGATTGACTCAAAATCTGAGAGATTGTCGAATCCAATATTAATTAACTGAATTTGTTCCAGGCCAGACCCCAGGTTCATAACGTTCCAGAAGGAAGGGTCGGTGGGTATCAGGCTGACGGGGGGTAACGAGGTTGGTATCTTCGTCACCGCAGTACAACCTGGCAGTCCAGCGTCTCTGCAAGGTCTGCAGCCTGGCGACAAGATACTCAAGGTACCAACTTGTCATTAAACTGAGCAGGGATCACCACTTCTGGCTGGTTTATACCTTTCAGTTGAACCTACCACTGGGCACAGCAAAAACCGATGTGTCACTTAAATCTAGGCGACCTTATGGATGTCCAGGAGCGGCATATCACTAACCTCAAATGTCCAGATTCTGGGGTGCAAGGGCAATTCGATAGGTCTAGTCTACTGCGGGAGATGACTGTTGGAGTTGGTGGGATTCGTCCCCTAAGTATCAGAGGTTCTTGCTAGCCTCAACAAGGGTGTGCCACCCCGTGCCTGCTTTGACTGGAGAGGCTGGTTGAGAGCTGGCCTCCCCTTCTTCTGGGGGGGACATGACTTTGAGATTAGTGCCCTAATTCCTCATGGATCTCGATATGAGGCGGCCCCTACTTCCTAACCTTACCCATCCTGAATATCCTGTCACTCTGGAAGCACTGCTAAGTTTCTTATTGGACTAAGTGCAATTTATAAGCTTCTTGTCCTTCATTAGCCAGTTTTATATATGTTATTGTTCAACATAGGAATAACATGGAGTACCTGACCTTTAGTGATTGATTCAGTTATTGAGCGAGGCTTATTTACTTCCTTGTTCCACTTGTTGATCATGATTACCTTACAGATGACAAATTCAGAGATGATGCTGAGGACTAGAATTTTCTCCAAATGCCTTCTTCAGCAATTCAAGAGTCTCGGGTAGAAATTTCTTAACAGAGCTACAATAAGATAAGAGAAAGAAGCAACTCACCAGCAATGGCACAAGAGAGGAAATTTCTATTTTAGTTAACCCCTGCTCAAATATAACCAACATTTTGACTTTAATTTGGTGTGTATTGGTTATTGGAACATTGTTTTGCGATGATAGTAATCATCTGCTTATTGTATAATATTTTATAATGTCATCTATGCATAACACAAAGCTATACATTAAACCTGATATTTGTTATGTCATTGGAAGATTTTCTTCTTGTGGTGGGTTCATAATAATTGATGATGTGTGTTAAGGAAGAGTTTTAAATATTAAAAGTACATAGTTGAAAGATATAAGTAGCTTTTATTAATATTTTGGGAATGAAAATAACACGATCTATAGTAACAGACATGAACAGTACATATGATCTGTATGTGTCCAGGTGAACGACATGGACATGAAGTCTGTGACAAGGGAAGAGGCTGTGCTGTTTCTGCTTAGTCTCCAGGACCAGATCCACCTGATAGTGCAACACCGGAGAGACGAGTACGAGCAGATCGTGGCTAGCCAGCGCGGCGATTCCTTCCATGTCAAGTGAGTAATGATCATTCAAGCACTGTAGATCATGTGTTTGGTAGTGCAACACCTGAGAGACGAGTACGAGCAGATCGTGGCTAGCCAGCACGGCGACTCCTTCCATGTCAAGTGAGTAATGATCATTCAAGCACTGTAGATCATGTGTTTGGTAGTGCAACACCTGAGAGACGAGTACGAGCAGATCGTGGTTAGCCAGCACGGCGACTCCTTCCATGTCAAGTGAGTAATGATCATTCAAGTACTGTAGATCATGTGTTTGGTAGTGCAACACCGGAGAGACGAGTACGAGCAGATCGTGGCTAGCCAGCGCGGCGACTCCTTCCATGTCAAGTGAGTAATGATCATTCAAGTACTGTAGATCATGTATTTGGTAGTGCAACACCGGAGAGACGAGTACGAGCAGATCGTGGCTAGCCAGCCCGGCGACTCCTTCCATGTCAAGTGAGTAATGATCATTCAAGTACTGTAGATCATGTGTTTGGTAGTGCAACACCTGAGAGACGAGTACGAGCAGATCGTGGCTAGCCAGCACGGCGACTCCTTCCATGTCAAGTGAGTAATGATCATTCAAGTACTGTAGATCATGTGTTTGGTAGTGCAACACCGGAGAGACGAGTACGAGCAGATCGTGGCTAGCCAGCGCGGCGACTCCTTCCATGTCAAGTGAGTAATGATCATTCAAGTACTATAGATCATGTGTTTGGTAGTGCAACACCTGAGAGACGAGTACGAGCAGATCGTGGCTAGCCAGCCCGGCGACTCCTTCCATGTCAAGTGAGTAATGATCATTCAAGTACTGTAGATCATGTATTTGGTAGTGCAACACCGGAGAGACGAGTACGAGCAGATCGTGGCTAGCCAGCGCGGCGACTCCTTCCATGTCAAGTGAGTAATGATCATTCAAGTACTGTAGATCATGTATTTGGTAGTGCAACACCGGAGAGACGAGTACGAGCAGATCGTGGCTAGCCAGCCCGGCGACTCCTTCCATGTCAAGTGAGTAATGATCATTCAAGTACTGTAGATCATGTGTTTGGTAGTGCAACACCTGAGAGACGAGTACGAGCAGATCGTGGCTAGCCAGCACGGCGACTCCTTCCATGTCAAGTGAGTAATGATCATTCAAGTACTGTAGATCATGTATTTGGTAGTGCAACACCGGAGAGACGAGTACGAGCAGATCGTGGCTAGCCAGCGCGGTGACTCCTTCCATGTCAAGTGAGTAATGATCATTCAAGTACTGTAGATCATGTGTTTGGTAGTGCAACACCGGAGAGATGAGTACGAGCAGATCGTGGCTAGCCAGCGCGGCGACTCCTTCCATGTCAAGTGAGTAATGATCATTCAAGCACTGTAGATCATGTGTTTGGTAGTGCAACACCTGAGAGACGAGTACGAGCAGATCGTGGCTAGCCAGCACGGCGACTCCTTCCATGTCAAGTGAGTAATGATCATTCAAGCACTGTAGATCATGTGTTTGGTAGTGCAACACCTGAGAGACGAGTACGAGCAGATCGTGGTTAGCCAGCACGGCGACTCCTTCCATGTCAAGTGAGTAATGATCATTCAAGTACTGTAGATCATGTGTTTGGTAGTGCAACACCGGAGAGACGAGTACGAGCAGATCTTGGCTAGCCAGCGCGGCGACTCCTTCCATGTCAAGTGAGTAATGATCATTCAAGTACTGTAGATCATGTATTTGGTAGTGCAACACCGGAGAGACGAGTACGAGCAGATCGTGGCTAGCCAGCCCGGCGACTCCTTCCATGTCAAGTGAGTAATGATCATTCAAGTACTGTAGATCATGTGTTTGGTAGTGCAACACCTGAGAGACGAGTACGAGCAGATCGTGGCTAGCCAGCACGGCGACTCCTTCCATGTCAAGTGAGTAATGATCATTCAAGTACTGTAGATCATGTGTTTGGTAGTGCAACACCGGAGAGACGAGTACGAGCAGATCGTGGCTAGCCAGCGCGGCGACTCCTTCCATGTCAAGTGAGTAATGATCATTCAAGTACTATAGATCATGTGTTTGGTAGTGCAACACCTGAGAGACGAGTACGAGCAGATCGTGGCTAGCCAGCCCGGCGACTCCTTCCATGTCAAGTGAGTAATGATCATTCAAGTACTGTAGATCATGTATTTGGTAGTGCAACACCGGAGAGACGAGTACGAGCAGATCGTGGCTAGCCAGCGCGGCGACTCCTTCCATGTCAAGTGGAGTAATGATCATTCAAGTACTGTAGATCATGTATTTGGTAGTGCAACACCGGAGAGACGAGTACGAGCAGATCGTGGCTAGCCAGCCCGGTGACTCCTTCCATGTCAAGTGAGTAATGATCATTCAAGTACTGTAGATCATGTGTTTGGTAGTGCAACACCGGAGAGATGAGTACGAGCAGATCGTGGCTAGCCAGCGCGGCGACTCCTTCCATGTCAAGTGAGTAATGATCATTCAAGTACTGTAGATCATGTATTTGAATGATTTGAGATCGTTAGGCTTTGCTGCTTTGGCATTTGGTGGAATATCTGATTAGCTTGTTAGAGAAAGAGAAATCCGTAATATCCAGATTAACTGGTGAACACTCTACTTTCTCTCAGCAAAAAATAGAAGCGAGTGGTAAATATTAAATATTTTTAACTAGCAGTTTCCCCACGGCTTCACATGGAATTTTCAAAATCAAAAGCCATAGCTTTTTTAGTGAAACATAAGCAAACAATAGCATTTATGATGTAATATGATGGAGCCGTACAATTTTTAAACACAAGTAGACATATCAGGTACGTATTATTTCAGTATCCATGTTTAAGAGATTTAAAAGGTAAATAATTTCTATTATACCACTGATCTTAGACGTCTAGTAGGGTGTCTATATTAAACTTCGATTCGCTGTCCTCAGGTTAATTCAACCAAACCAAACCCAGTCTCTATGGGCAACTGATGGATTGTCAGATTGATGCAGATGGACGCATCATGTCTTAAATTTCATGCTTGTTATCGTTTTATGTGATATGTCATTATTCAGGATTTCTATCCGAAGGAGAAGTCAGATTAAATGTATCATGACTAACAAGAGTACACTTCTGCTTTCAGAGCCCATTTCAACTACGACCAACCAAACAAAGGGGGAGATGAGCTTCAGAAAGGGTGACGTCTTTCATGTGACTGACACACTCCACAACGGCGTCGTGGGAGCATGGCAAGTCTACAGGATAGGTAAATGTCTGAATATTATACACTTTGTATCCAATTTCAATCATAAATAATTTATTTTTAATGTTTGTGCTTTTATTTGAATAGGAAAATGTGTACTATTCCTGTGTGTGATTAATAACCGTAACCATTAACCATAAATTTATAAGTGAAACTTTTAGGGTAAAACAGACCCACAGTATAGTCTACATTACTGTTTTACATTAAAAAAATGATAATATATATATTATCATTTTTATATATATATATATAAAATAATAAAATGAAATTCTTCATGAAATTAAAAATAAATAAATAGAATAAAAATTGAAAGATAACTAACAGACATTTACCCATCGCCCCATACCTTATGCCACGATATCGTCAACCCGACAAGGCCCGAAACAGATGGTCCTTAAGACCTCTTGAAAACCGCTCTTGTGTTAAAAGGACAATATATGTTGTTTGAATAAGAGTAAAAAAAATTTTAATGTAGTTAGGTTGTTTGTTCATTGTTAAACACTCCAAATTTAAAAAAATCAAATTTTGTATAACTGTATCAGCTTTTATTAGCTGTCTTGACTATATAGGCAAGGTTCTTTCTTTCTTTCTTTCTTTCTTCTTGTTTGCTGAATTTCAGCAGGTTCTGCTTACTTTGAGCATGGAACCTCGATAAACATTCTTGTATGTATAACCAGTTTTTTTTTTTTTTTTTTTTTTTTTTTTTTTTTTTTTTTTTTTTTTTTTTTTTTTTTTTTTTTTATATTAGGTACCTTATTTATAGATTTAAGAAAATTTACAATTTCCAGTATTATTTCTATATCAAAGCTCGTTAAAAGATCTTTCAATATATAAGGTGGATCTATTTTCTTCGCTTTCAGTTTAGTGAGCAATTCATGTCTGAAGTCGTTATATTGCACACAATCAAAGATTAAATGTTGAAGACTTTCTATGGAACCTGCATTGCATTGGAGGCATAACGGAGTGAAATAACAATTTATCTTAAATAGGGTTTCATTAACCCAAGCATGTCCAATTCTTAGTCTATTTATCGTTACTATTTTATTTCTACTCAGTTTGTAATTATTATACCATGAGGAGGGGCTATCAGGGGCAAGTAGTGATTGGTTTAATTGCGCCAACAAAAATCTTCCAATGACACTTTAAAATCTGTTGGTTCTTCACCTGCTTGGGTTGCCTCTTTTGCCAGCCTATCTACATGTTCATTGGGACCTATCCCCACATGACATGGCAAGGTTCCATCTGGGGAATTCTCCGGCCATTGATCTTAACTTTTGTGTAAAGTAAGAACAAGAAACATTAGCTGTGTAAAATGATTTTATGACATATCGACTCATTTTCGTTGCGTTTGAATGAAATGAAGATGTATGAGTGAAGGACTTGGTGTATTTCAGGTCGCAACAACCAAGAAGTGCAGAAGGGTATCATACCCAACAAGGCGAGAGCTGAGGAGTTGGCAAACTGCACAGTTCAATGCCACCAAGAAGGAGCTAACAGCGTCCGAAAGTAGAGGCAGCTTCTTCCGGAGAAGGCGGAACAGTCACCGTCGGTCCAAGTCCCTCAGTAAAGTAAGCACTTGCAAGAAATGCTTTAAGAATACTTTATAAACATTTCCCAATGTAAATTATTGCAAAAAAAGATTGTTTTGGATTAAATTTTGATATCTTAACCCTTAAATTTGGGGGATTTTCAAGAGCTTGCTACAGGGAATTTGTCCTGCTAATGCACATATTATCATGACTTGTTTAAGTTAAACGTTGAGTATAAAATAGTACAGAAGTGTCTAAAAGTCAGAAGTAATGCAAAACTAATCTGAAATTGGTTACATTATACAAAAAAAAACTAACTTTCACAGATAGGCCTAGGACTACAACACTCACAAAACACACACTCGCTAAATCAATTTTGTATAATTATTTTGTACTTACTGAGCAGTAAAATAGTATTTAGAAATTTGAGCCATCTCTTTGGTTTCTATAAACAGCTGGGTAAGAAGAAAAACATTTTCTGTGATGAGCAAAATAAAGAACGTAATGTCCTCTTTGTAACAATATAAAATATAACTGGATACTTATGATTTGCACTAAACCAGTTCATGACCACTGCAGCCTGCCATGTTCTTTGGTCATGTGTAAACCACATTGAAGGGCTAACACACAAAAATACAAGAGAATTGAGGAAAAAGCACATTGCTAATGTCAGGATACACAATTCAACATTTGTCTGTCTGTCTATTTCATATATATGTAATATCGTGCTAAAGAATTTACAGAAACAACTAAAACCATAAAAATATTGCTTTATAGGGAATAAACTCTGGCAACTGAATAATGAAGAGATTTTCTGCAAATTCTCACAACTTTGATTTTTTTGTTTTTTTTTTTTAAATTCAAGACATTCAGTGGTGGAACAATTCATAACATTACAAACGTAATACACAATATTGCTCTCATTTAGCTGCAACATTTATTATGGAACATGTTACCTGACATTTATGGAATCATGTTTAACAGGATCACTGGGATGACGTGGTGTTCGGAGACAGTATCAGCAAGTTCCCTGCGTACGAGAGAGTGATGCTGCGACATCCTGGGTTTGTGAGACCCGTAGTTCTGTTCGGCCCTGTCTCGGATATCGCACGTGATAAGCTGCTCAAAGACTTTCCTGACAAGTTCTCCTCTCCACGTAAGTATTGTCAATACCTTCTTTCAACCAGTTAGCTGCATACATTTTAGATCATAAATAGCAGTTTCTTGACTGAAAAATTAATTAGATAATTCAAAGTAATAATATTCTGATTTAACTTAAAATATTAGTTTAGAATAAGATCGTTCTGAATTTATTTACTTTTTTATCGTACAATAGAAATTAAACATGTGATGATTCTATATTTTAGTTGTTATTAGCTGACTCTCTGTTATATTTTGTTTAATTCCAGAGCTGGAGAACAACCTGGAGGAGGTAGCAAAAAGCCAAAAAATCCAGTGGCATCATCAGGTTGAGTGCCATACGCGAGATCATGGACCGTGGCAAGCACGCGCTGCTCGACATCACGCCTAACGCGGTTGACCGTCTTAACTACGCGCAGTTCTACCCCATCGTCATATTCCTGCGCGCAGAGAGCAAGCAGATCGTGAAGGAGCTGCGTGCCGGCCTGGCCAAGTAAGTTACACCTTGTTTCTCCTGGACAGATTTAATACAGTGACATTCAACTTTTAAAAATATTCAACATTCGGAGTAAAGCATGACCAGTAGTATGCACGGTTTGATTTCGTATTTTAATGATAATGTACAAAACACTTTTTCAGATTCTCAATTTTTTGTGGAAGTAATCTAAGTGTGATTTAAAAAAAAGGATTTGAACTCTTATCTCCTTTTACTTTCTATGTGTGATAAATTTGGTGGAATCTCTTGCTTTAATCCTTTATTACATATGAACTCAGAGCTGTTCTGATCACATACACTTTTATTATTATTAGATTTGTGCATAATAGTCTAAGGATGTTGACAAGGAAACCTGAAAGATTATATGTAACCATAAACTTATATTATGATTCAATGCTATAGAAAATAAAATTAATGTCAAATACAGTACAACCAATAATTAACTGTATAATCTCACAAATATTCCGCTCCTCCCTTGTCCACAAATCTAGACAGTTTCGAACCCTGGTATATAAACATAATCTATTAATTGATAATATTCCTTTGATTCCCCTAACATGAATCAGATGTGAGTACCTATTATCACTGCCTACAATCAGTAACTTTAATAAACAGATTAAAGTAAGTTTTTATACATTTTGAAGTGCAGTGACATTGGAAAATAGTGATCTTAATCTTAGCTGTTAAATATTTAAAAAAATATTTGTATCATATTATCAGATAATCCAAGTGAATCTAGAAAAATTCAAAAAAATGGATATTGATAAAAGTTACTTGACCTTTCTTCTCGTTTATCTGTATTTTCTTCCCTCTTGCAAATCAAACCATCCTATTCTGTACCTTAATCTCTTACAGCCTAATATACTCTTAGTAGTTCTTCTTTACACCTATTGTAGTATTCGTGGTGTCTAAAATTGTATATTAACCCTCAAGTATCCGAGGATAAATAGAATCTTCGCGTGTTACGTGGGCAGTATTATTATATTTGCCACTTATTTTTCATCTCAACTGTAATAGAATAGTAATATTGCGGCTTCACATGTGAGGCATCATAAGCAACTCCTTTTAAAATAATATCCTCACACATTCCTCGGATAAGTGTAATTGAAAAATATTCCTGTCCCTTTAACGCAACGTGATCGGTTTGAGGTCAGCATGTTGAGAAATATCAATGCGACAATATGTTTCACGAAAAATGTCAATCCAATCTCCCGCCAAGTGCGAAATACACGGCATCATTGGTTTTCTCGTTTGAAAGGGAAAAACTCCGGTCGAGGTTTACAATGAAGTAAAAACTGCACAATTCCAAATGACGGAGTGAAGACATTTATCTTCATGGAGTTTGTAGCATCCCAAAAACTCTTGCCTGGCCTTCATTTTGTTCAACTTGTGTTGGTCTGTCAGCTATTTTGGGATCCAGGAGAAATCCAGAAATTTGCGGAAATACCTGAAAAAGTTCATTCATCGGCATCAACAGTTCTGAACGTACTGACCTTGAACCGGTCTCATTACGGAATCAGGCTACACGACAGTGTAGCCAATATGTGGGGAAAAAAATCTCCTTCCGGATGTAAGAATCTCAGTCCACTTTCTTTCTGGATATGCCTGGTATACAGGGTGAGTGGCTCTTGGTGTGACAAAATTTTTTGTGTTATAATGCAATGTAAATGTGATACAATGGTGGTTATAAAAAAGTCTAACTCCAAAAATTAGGTCTGAAATGAATTATTTTCAGTTTGTCTAAAAAAATCCGTGTTTTTGTACGTAAATCTGATAATTCTCAGCAACGTATAGACATATGTGAGTAAACTACACAATTTTTAGATTCTCCGTTAAATTTTCGATTTGAAAAAGTTATCGGTTCAAACGGTAAGAAAGAAAATTTAGCTTCAGGTCGATTTAAATGCCCAAGGTGCTAAGTTTCAGAAAAACTGAAATATCATTGAACACCATATTTTTACCACACCCTGTACACAAGAATGTGTCAAATGATATTAAAAACTTTGCTATTTAATAGGCTTTAAAATGGTATGCCATATGACCGTATTTAAGTATTCGGTTACCTAATTTTATTGGTTTGAATATTAAAAAACACGCAAGCTACAACCAACGACAGATTTGTAGTCTAGGAGCATAATCAGTTGCTTTCAGACCTTGAACAGGCGTAAAATGGTTTGTAAGACCAGTGTCCACATAAATTACTCTACCTCCAATAAACTATTTTTCTACTCAATTTAATCAAGTGTAGGATGCCATGGAGTTCACTACTCGAGAATACGCTGATATGCACTTTATTTACGGGTTTTGTGATGGAAATGCGCATGCTGCCCAAAGAGAGTATCAAGCTCGCTACCCTGATCGCTGACTTCCCAGTCATTCTGTGTTCTCAAGACTCCAACGTCTTGTGGAGGGGAGGTACAGTTCACAAAAGACCTAACGAAGTAGGACACATAGTTCATGATGTAGGATTAGATGAAGTAGTTCTAAATTCAGTACGGAATGATCCATAAGTTAGTAGTAGATAACTTGCTAGAGACGTAGGTTTTGGAAATGTTGCATAAGAATAAGTTCCATCCATACCATTTTACGCCTGTTCAAGGTCTGATAGCAACTGATTATGCTCCTAGAGTACAAATCTGCCGTTGGTTGCTAAACAGAGACATAGAGCAGCGTCATTTTTATCGAAAAATCCTTTGGACTGATGAGTCATTGTTTACAAGAGCAGGAATTGTCAATTGTCATAATATGCACCATTGGGATCAACAAAAACCCACACCGGATAAAGGAATAATCCTTTCAAACGCGTTTTAGTATTATTGTTTGGTTTGGAGTCTTAGGCGACCAACTGATTGGCCCTCACATATTTGATGAAACTGTAAATGGAACAACCTACTTAGATTTTTTGCAACATGACCTACCTAACCTTCTAGAACAATTTTGAACAATGTTGAAAGAGACGAGCTTATATTCCAGCAGGATGGAGCCCCTCCACATTTTTAATGCAACAGTACGTCAACGGCTGACTGAAAACTATCCCGAGTGGATTGGACGTGGGGGAACTGTCGCATGGCCTGCCCGATCTCCCGACCTTACACCTCTTGACTTTTTTGTGTGGGGGTTTTTTAAGCAGGAAGTTTATTCCACCCCAGTAAACTCAGAAAAAAATTACGAGGGAGAATGTGTCTGGCTGCTCAAAGGCTTCGAGAATAACTATCTTTTGAAATGACCGCAGGAGCAATGAGAAAGCGAGCAAGAGCTTGTGTGAGAAAAGAAGGTCGCCATTTTGAGAATGAACTGCAATGATGTGACATTTAATGTTTTAATGTTTAAACTGCTTTACTTTTTTTTAAATATTCAATTCCTTGTTTTATGAGGCAGTTTTATAAAACATAAAAATTAAGTACAGATGTTATTAAATTGTTTAAATATTTTTTGTAGCTTGCGTGTTTTTTAATATTCAAACCAATAACAGTAGGTAACCGAATACTTAACTATGGTCATATGGCATACCATTTTAAAGCCTATTAAATGGCAAAGTTTTTAATATCACTTGGCACATTCTTGTGTACAGGGTGTGGTAAAAATATGGTGTTCAATGATATTTCAGTTTTTTCTGAAACTTAGCAGCTTGGGCATTTAAATCGACCTGAAGCTAAATTTTCTTTTCTTACCGTTTGAAACCGATAACTTTTTCAAATCTAAAATTTATCGGAGAATCTAAAAATTGTGTAGTTTGCTCACATATGTCTATACGTTGCTGAGAAATATCAGATTTACGTACAAAAACACGGGTTTTTTAGGAAAACTGAAAATAATTCTTTTCAGACCAAATTTTTGGAGTTAGACTTTTTTATAACCACCATTGTATCACATTTACATTGCATTATAACCCAAAAAATTTTTGTCACACAAAGAAGCCACTCACCCTGTATAATTAAATTGTGTTATTTTTCCAACTTTTAGTAACATCCCATTTTACAAAATAACAGTAGTGTATATAAAATAAAATTTTAATTCTAGGTTGTCTTTTTTAAAAATTTAGGTGTATGATACACCTAGTATAGTTTTAATTAAAACGTTGTTTTCGTTGTTAACTGTAATTATGTTTTACTGATGAAGTCAATTGTGAGTATTTGTTTAAAGGACAAATAAATCCATCTATTAGCCTCACTAAAAATAATGCAACTCATTGACTTCTTATTGTAAAGTGTTGTATTCTTTTATAACCTCAGATTAAATTGTTTGCTTATGCAGAGTAAACATAGCATTTGCCTATAACTTATATTATAAATGGTCTAAGATATGTATGTAGATGTCCAAATTACGTTTAACGATATTTTATACTTCTCTTTGAGTGTAGGGCACTAATTTGGAGTGCTCTGGCTAATAAACTGTTTTGTTTCCATGTCTAGCCCGACCGTGATGGATTTGTATTGCGTGGTAAGTGTCTTTTGTTTTTTGTTCTCCTGTATGTGTCATGTGACAGGAAGCACGGATATAACCGGACATAACCGCTCAGCAAGCCTCTACGGAACGGTTCTTCTCTCGGTGGCGGAAACTCGGAATGTGAAATGCCAACTGCCTGACCACCAGTCCTAGCATTCATTTACTAACTGAATTGCATGTTTGATCACGCGCATTGTGCAATTCTGGCTGGTTCGCATTTTTTGCAGTGTCGTTTAAGTGATGGTTTAATATTGTAAGTCTTGTATGGGTGATTCTCTACGTAAAGCACGGAACCTTATACAGTTTTAAATATTACAGATTATTAAGTAATATTTTATCTGCATGGAGATAAAATGTATTTTGTTCTCGCATATTTCTATTCATATGAAGAAACGTTAATTTTATTTTATGAATTATCAGTTTTCACTAATGGTATATAGTGAATTCCTAAGTAAGGTAAATGCTATTTTTTTGGTTTTTTGGTTAAAACTTGGATTTAAAAATTTCTATTTCATTATTTTAAATTTTTTCCATTAAAAATAATTTTTCTGTAAAAAAAATATGACAAGATCCATCTTAAATTTGTATAAACTGCACCTAATTTAGCTTTTTACTTATGTCCTGTGCATCACATAATGCACGAGACAGATTTTTAAAGCCTTGTTAAAACAATATGAATTCGAAATAAAAATACAGTTATATTGTATTATAAATAGTAATAGTCAATAGTCAATAGTTCTTTATTTACATCAGCATAGAGTGTAAATGGCGTCAAAATTTACAATGAATTAAATCCAGGTTCTTGGTTACAATGTACTGTTTACAGAGTTAAAAAATTCTGTCATGGTGTAAAAGGGTCTCTCCATGAGAGCAATGATTCCTTAACAGAATACTTTTGTAGAGAAAGTATTAATAATAATACTATTTTTTTACTAAGCGTTTGATGTTTGTTTGTAACACATGGGACACAGTGAGGTGTGTTGGAATATTATACTTTAAAGAGACTTCAAGAGCACAAAGTCCATTTTATGTTATTGGTGTGTTGCTCTAAGACAAGGCATTAATATAGGTGTATAATTTTTAAGAATATTGTTTTAAAAATATTTCAGTTAATTCTCTTGGATCAGTGTGCTGCTTGCAAGATGTGTTAAATAATGTTTTTTTTCAAAAATATGGTGGAAAAAAAATATTGTCTTTTACCATAACCATTAAATTTATGTATATCAAAATAAACTCATCACTCATGTACTGCATTGTTTTAGAAAATACCATGTTAGTTTTACTTTCTAAACAATCGCTCATATGCTAAAAAGTGGATAGAGAAAAACAATATACATAGTGATGTTTTTGTGGTTAAAACTTAATAGTGGGAAAATTATTTGAGTACTAAAAACTTGAAGTAGGCAATGAAACATATGAGTTATTGTTGGAGTGATACAAAAAAAAACGTAACACTACGTTTATAGATTTGCAAATCTGATTTGGTTGTTCAGGTGAATAACTAAACTAACACACATAATGACAAACTAGGTTAAAATAAACAAATCACACCAGAGCGTTTGTTTCACACATAAGTCAGGAATCACAACTGCCATTTTGTGTGTCAACTTCACTAACTCTAAAAAACATGCACTTAATACACAACAAAACACAACACTAATTATTAAAACTGACCTACAGAATTACAGGTCACAATAGGTTGTAGGTGGTCAGCCGGCAAATGTCCAGAAAAATCCTTTCATCGTTAAAAACAAACTTCAAACAATAAATTATTTGGAGAGAATTGAAGGTCTAGAATGTCATTTTTACTATCATAATTGTAAGAATAAGAGCATTATCGAAACCAAACAAACATCCAAGATAGCAAAACTAGTTTTTTTTTAATTTTTATATAGAAAAACTGTTCAAAGATTTTTATTGAATTCTGTTAAGGATGTAAAACTGATTTCTGCATGATACCACAGTTAAGAATGTGACTGTAGACTGTGAAAGAGTTTTTTCCGCACCCCCAGTTTGTTGTATTGGCAGTGGTTTGTATATGAAAAGAGGCTTCTTAGGTTAACAACAGCTACTACTAACCACAGAGTGCAAGATTTAGTGGTAGGAGGAAAATATTCACGTTATTTTGAGTTCCACTGCTACTTTTACTTAAATCATTATAATTGCAAAAAACTACAGTTCTTATTTTGACATTGGTATAGGTATGAATCATACAAAATAAAAACATATAAAAAATATTTAAAAATGTGGCATTCCAATGTAATCCTACTATTTTTTTACAACAAATGAAGAAATTACATTTTGAAACATAAAATGTATATGTAAAATAGAGAAATATGTTTTCTAATTTCATTGCTGGTATATAAAGTTTTCTAGGATTTTAGGATTACTGAGGTTTTCAGCTATACTCATATCATGTATAAGTGTATAAGTATTAAACATTTATAATAATATAAATATTACCTTATTTATGTAGATTTTTTTTCTGTAGATAATGGGGAAGGCTCTAGCAATTGCATTTAGGACCGATAATGCAATAATTCTTGTTTATAATTTGCTTACTACAATTGATAACCAGAAATGTCCCTTCCTTGTCAATGAAAATACTATGTTAATTTTAACGTACACCTTATATACGAGGATCGTGTTTTTTTCAACCTCCGATCTCATCCGTGATGGCCAGACATGTGGCAGGGTCCGCAGTATGCGCAGTAGTTGATAGTGCAATCTTCCCACTACATTTGTCACTGCCGAGTTTAAGTGGTTCAGTTTGCACTAAGCTGCAGTCGCATAAAACATGGCAGCCTCTATTGACTCTCCTGCCAAGTGTAAAATTGAGGAGTGTCATTCTTTTCCTGCCAAGCAGAAGGAAATAGTTCAGCAGAAATCCATTGGAGAATGTGCTTGTCTTATACAGAGAAAAAAAATTATGAGTGATGGTGTTGAGTGTGAATTGTGACAAAAGTTTAACCCTTCCCACGCGGGCAAACGGATATATCCTTGGTTAGGCCTAATTTTCGAGCCGAAACGCGGGTAGCGTAAACGGGATATAACCTTCAAAGTCTATTTTGTGTTATTTAATAAATTGTTGTTTGCCGTGGAATCCGCTATGAGTTTAAGGGGAGTGTTGAATACTTGACCTGTCCGAAGTAAATTGCAGACTGTTACAGTTTGCAACCATCATTGGCGCGTCACAGTGGTGGGGAGGGCGTTGGCTTTGTCCCTCCGTCGGTGTGATTTTGTGCCTCAGTCTGCGGGGTGAACCATTACTCACGGTAAACGGATAGAATATCGCCGAGCACACCATATTTTAGTGTTT
>NW_025782320.1:0-36108 GCF_021130785.1 Homalodisca vitripennis | reverse complement strand
TAAGAGCAAATTTCTATCACATTGAGATTTGTCAAAATATATAATGGAATGAGAATTCCACTTGCATTCTAAATTTATATTAGCGACGATTTTTGCCATGCCTTCATGATTTAAAAATCGCGAAAACTCGCGAAAAATTTCAATATATCCTATATTATATTATCCATTACAACATGAAATATCAGCCACTACTGTTGTTATTGTTGTATGTTTTGATCAGTTACAAAAATATCATATTTATGAGTATCAAATAGCTAATATATAATACAAACAAATAATTAATAATAATAATTATTATTATTTATTTTTATTGTAATTATGTTTATAATTTAATATTTTCTTTATAATCAACTAATATAATCGTGAAAACATAATATCCATATATGAACTCTCGCCAGGTTCGGGCTTGGTGCAGTGGGGATAGTTGGATAGAGTTCGAAAGCGGAAACCAACTTTTCAATTCTACAGTTGGAATCGCAACGGACGAATCCTTAATGTGCATGATAATTTTACATATCAGATCGCATTCTAAATGTTAAATCATATTTAACAAGATTGATATGATTGGATTAAAAGCATACGGAGCAAAAAAGCGCAAGATTTTCCACCATCCCCGTTACTTATTATTATTATTATTACCAATTCTTATAGTATACCATACTGTATTTATTAAATTACTGTAATTTCCTGCTCTGCTATGTCAAATATTCCACAATCATTAGCCCTATAAACCAGAATAAACTACGTCAATTTGTTTAGAACTACACAACGTATGTATAAAATAGCTATTTACTTTAGTGGTTAAATCAAAACAAACCTACAAAAACACTCATATTATAAAAAAATGTATTCAGAACCGTTAACTAGATGCAAGAGTCGATATGTTAACCGGCAAGCAGCATTGTCACGTAATTTTTCCAAATTAGGACAGTCCCATACCACTATCAACTTTGTAGTCAATAAATTGATAACGAATCATGGTAGAAAATAAAGGGGCATTATATACATAACCAATGCCAGGTTATTTCTTTAACAGACTTTAAAACAAATTACACGTAAAGAATATTGTATAGTTTCTCTAGCGTTTGGGGAGGGTGTCTGAACCCCTTGTCTACGTCAATGGACAGGAAGTAAAGTAAAATATTATACTAGATATGCAAGGACCTCGTTTACTAACAAGTTGTTAATATTGTTTAACAATTTGTAGAACTAGTTCTACTGTATGCAGTGATGTTGTTATTATGCATGGATTTAGAATTGTACAGTTGGCAATTGGTGTTCTGGATAGTCATTTCTTTTGTATCGTAGGTTCTAGTTAGTGGTATATAGACTGAAGGCTCAAATCACAAATGTGTAAAAAATCTTTTCTCCTACTTTTACGGAGTCAGACAGGAATTCACGGCTTGGTAAGGTACTGACAGGCAGTAAAACTTCGGTTTTACCTCCAGCTATTCCACGAAATTGTACAAACGTTCCCCAACCCTAAATAATACGGTTGAATGGGTCCATAGTCAAAGAAATTCCTAGCGGATTACCGCAGACCTTTGTAGGTCCTCGGTCGAGTGAGTCCCCTCGTTAATAGCCTAAGTAGGTAACTCATCCATTTAACATTCTGCACTTTGTTTTTATTTTGATATATTTTCAGTTCAAAATAATATTGAAATTATATTATAAAATCTTTATCTTTCACTTAAATTTACATTGAATTGTATTCTGATATGATGAGAAATTACCCTGAATGATACACTCATTAATAAGTGAATTAGAAATATATCAATGAAAAATAATAATAATAATATAAGCCTGTTTTTTGTCTTGAATTATAAAAATGTGACTTTTTTCTATCTTTTTTCTGATACCTTAATTGCCTTTGCAGTTTGAGGGTTATGAAGATACGTAGGTATAGAGACGCCGGGCGTCTTAAAAGTCCCCCCCCCCTCATTAACTTTCTTATGAATAGGAATGAAGTGATTTACTTATTGGCATGTTTATATGACCAGCTGAAGAGTTTTTTATATACATTTTTCTGAAGGGTGGTTTATAACACTTTACTGAGAAAGTGAGATCAAAAGGATGCCGTTGTCCTGCACCAAGTACCTCCGCGCCGCGCCTTATGCTTTGAGCGCCGAAGTAATAAATCTGACCTGTCGGGCAAAGTGACAGGGTTATCCTGCGGCACAGTTTTCAACAGGTACTGGGTTCAAGAAAATATACCAAATATATTCCTTTTATTTTCTACATGAATAAATACCTAATAATTATTTAAACACAATGTTATTTACATTTGCAAGCAGCAGATTACAGTATAGTATAGTTTGTTGTTGCGACCCCCTCAATTTAGCACCCATCTTGCACTTCCTTCCAATCCACTATAATTAGCACTATATATTGTAAACTCAACATGAAACTTATATAACAAGAGAAAAACATGTTGTATTATTAATTATTAAATAAAATTACAAATGAAAACCTATATTGTATATATATATAATGAAACTATATATATAATGAAAACTATAAAAAAATATTGACAACCTACCTAGCGAATATAAACTTACCTTGGCAATTTTTTCAGTTTAATATTTTTGTGTCTGTACAACTGATGTGATTTTCAATCCCATATGAACAGCAATAATTCATAAGTTATGTTTTATTGGTATGTTGCCGTGCTTTCTTCGATTCTGGAAAATTTAAAGATTTGAACATTTTTGTATTATAAATATTTAAAAATTACTGTATACAAATCTTCCTGGGAAAATTTTTAAGCTGATTTTAAATACCTTGATACAAAATGTCGTTTTTCTGACTCTCTTGAAAGCAAATACACGAATAATTCCTTCTAAATATAGTTTTGATGCAACATTATGTTCTATTAACAGCATGGTAAGAGATCTCAGTCGTTCTTGAGAGATGTTACGACAAATATGTGTTGATTATTTTCAACCGAACAGCGCTGGAAAACAGCGCTCACTATGACTCAGTCAATAAATTATATATGCAATATAGGCTATAGGGTGAAAATGGATTTCCAATTCCGTTTAATTTTTCTCATATGTTTAATGGTGTTTTGACGTCATTCTGTACCATTTCCCTGAAGACTAAATTTCGTAAAAAGATTTGAGGGAACAATGTTTTCATTTTCGTTGTTTTAAGTCTTCATTTGCAACCTCACTTTATGTCTTTCTGTTCCAGTTTCTCCATCTACCCTCAGATTTAAGTTTTAAAGTTTATAAAAACCAAAACTCTAAAAATATGAATAATTATAATTATCTAAATCTTTCTTGGACACTAGCCAACGGCGCTGTGTAATTCAAGCAACGTCGAGCGTGGCTGCTGCTTGGATGGGTGACCGCTAAAGCTACGTTTTCCTAGACGCGCATTATACAGCGCTGCGTATTTTCCTGCGCCGCGCATCTAAATGCGTTGTCGACATTCTGTAATCGCGGGAATTAAATGTCTTCCTAGACGCGCAATATCTGGTCCCAACCTCAAGTCATGTCGGACTATATACATGTGCGTGCCGCAGCTTTACTTCTTCTTCAAGAAACCACTATAGACATGGAAGTAGACTGTGCAGTTTTTACATACGTTAATACCTAGCAGAGAATCATGCAGAGAAATGTTCAAAGAAAAGAGATCACGAGGGAGCTTACACTATTTTAGTTAAAAGACATTTGCTTACTGATGACGTTCAATTTAAAGAATATTTTAGACTTACGCGTGGACAGTTCACACATTACCGACCTCATACGTGAAGATGTAACCGTGAAGCCTTCTAATCGTGTGAAAAATCCCTTAACTGCTGAGGCGAAATCCCCATATGTGAGAGTAGTATCACCTAATTCTTTCCGGTAGCCTTTTTTTACAACTTTAAAAATTTCTTTTTCAACGTTCTTTTTGCATTAGTCGATGCAAACTGTAAGTTCCTTATGGTGGATGTTTGGTGCTTATGGCGAAGAAGGAGATGCAGGAATATTCCAAAAAATCAAAAATGGGCAAACTTATCAATGAAGGTGCCGTATGCCCACATCCAAAAACACTGCCTTCTGCGGATATGAAGCTTCCACATGTCATAGTAGGGGATGAAGCGTTCAGGTTAGACAGACATGTTATGAAACCTTACCCTCACAAAACAGTCCCTAGAAGATAGGTATAAAAGAGAATATAACTACGTTTTAAACAGATGTAGAAGAGTCACGGAGAATGCTTTTGGCATTATGTGTTCAATTTTTAGAATATTCTTCAACTTGAAACCAGAAACCGTAGACTTAGTAATATTTGTATGTTGTTGCCTTCACAACATGTTAAGGGATGACTTTTTTGGCCTGTAATCCCCCTAACTCTGAAGATGTAGCCAATGTTAAGTGGGAGATGCCTGAAAAAGAACATGATACTTATAGCCTGGGTTGGTGGTTTCGCTAAAAGTGAAGGGTTTCAAGTAAGGAGCAGATTCACAGAGTGCTTCAATTCTCAGTTCTATAAACAAAGATTAAGTACTGTACTGTCTGCCAAGAAGAAAAGAAAAACAAAATAACTGATGTTTAAGAAAGGTGCAACTTGGGTGTTTAAAACGAAAAATTGCAATTGCACCCATGATAAGTATAATGTTAAACTCGAATTATTTAATGCGGGCCCATTTTGTTTAGATTTATTCTGTTTAAACGAACTTGGAAGTTTGAAAACATTGTTCTTATGATGAGATTCGCATTTCTACACAACTCCACAGTTCCGGGTAATGAATTTTTTAAATTATGCCAGTTTTTAGTATATATGTGTGCATTCGTTTGTAATTTTTATAACAATTATTAATACAGTAACTGTATGTAGAACTTATAAACAAATATTTCTTAGATAGTTTCTTCCCTATTAACTCCCACTTCCTTGTCCTTCTTCAACACAATCTTGTATTCTTTTTGTTGTACACTCCACAATATAAGGTCATTCTTGAACTTCAAACACTAAAAGTTCGTCTTCTTCCTCGGAAAACTTAGCCGATTTAGCACTGGACGCGATGGTCTCCATGGTGTTGCGCGGCGCAATGAAGGTGACTGACTGCTCTCGGAGCAGTGGTGTGGCGTCGTTGCGCAGCGCCGTATATCGCGCCGACGCAGTGACGCGCCTAGGAAAACAATTCCACTTGATTATGTACAAACCAGTGCTTGGTTACGCGACGCAGTTAGATGCGCGGCGCAGGATAATACGCGGCGCTGTAAAATGCGCGTCTAGGAAAACGTAGCTTAAGCGATCCTGTCCTTGCAAGCATCCCGCCTGCCCGGCCATTGGTGGTGGTTCGGAAGTCACCTTTAAGCCGTTGGTCCCCAGGTTAAGTGTTAGAGAGGGCTTCTTAGCCCTAATTTCGCCTGGTAAAATAAGACATCTTCACTTCACTTTACTTTATTTAACACTGTGTCAAAATTGGATAGACAATATTTATTTTACATTTCTCTTCATGAAGTACATTAAATCCTTCTAAATTATATCGACAATATCACAAGTAAATAGTAGGTCTAATAGATTACAAAATATTTTTCTTGAAAAATTAGGCGCCATCTGCAAACTTTCAGCAGTTTATTTTGTACTTATCTTTGCGAATGAGTTGCGACAATCTTCTATGAATTTAACGCAAATGTCAAGAGAGTTGCATATGTAGTTACTACATTCAGATAGATGATTTCTGCTTAAGGTGTCTTACTTGTTACGATAATTCCTAAAAGAATTGCATACCACACTGAAAGTTCTGCAATAAACTCATACCTCTATATTTCGTTCACATCAAGCGAGAGTATTTTGCATTTTGTTTTCGGGTCATCAGTGCTAGTGATGCTGCTAACCTCATTAAGAACACCACCTCTTTTACTCTTTGCCTAATATATCACAGCTTTCCGCTCGCCGCTTTGCTTTCCCATCATATGTCCTAGTGTTTCTTTAGCGTTAACGTGATGTCTTTTTCAGTAAAATTGTTCATCTCTGAGTGCTGGAAACACCCTCGCAGAGATACATAGAACATACATTCTAATGATTACCCCAAATATGTAACTATCTGTTTTGCTGTAACTTAGGTCACATCTGATAACGCAAGATAAACATAAAACGAATAAAAAATGCTACCGAATTCCATCTGAGGATTCATTATCTCCCTTCAGCCCTGCCTCGCCACACAACAGCATAACATCCGTGTTTCTAACGAACAGGACTCAATACAGTGTTGTACATCGGTCCATTGTCCGGTGTTGACATTAAGACGGAGAAATAATGAATAAATGTATTTTGTACAGAATAATATACACACTAACTCACTAACAATACTATCACAATAGACACTTGATGTTAGTGTCAGTCTCATTTAAATATAGTCTAGAGTGTCATTTTGAAATGAACACATATAATACATTTATTCACGAAATGTCATTTAAAATTATATAGAGCATTACCCATGTATACATTTGAAGTTTTACGAAATTCAAACATATATCCCTCTATATTGATTTAAACAAACTCTCCAATAATATAAAGTTTTTTTATTTTTGTGAGGCCTTTCGTACTCAATGAGTACATCTTCGGACTCACACAACTGAATAAAAGTAATAATAACAATAAGTAACATAAACAATTTTGTACTAAATAAAAACATATGTCATTAAAAATACAAAGAGGTAATATTATATGACAGCACAGTATGTTATATGTATATATAAAAATAAAGTTTATATTTAGTTAAATCAAATAAAGTAACGGTGAATTTTGAAAAAGGCCCAGGTTCGTTGTTTACCAGATTATTTTGGTTATTTTTTTATAAAAATTGTTTCATATGCATCAAGGAATTTTTTATTTTGTACTTCTTTTAATAATTTTGCATTTGAAAAAGAGTGTCCAGTTTGAATTGCATGTTTTGCCATGGCTTATCTTTCTTCCAGTTGGTATTTTAAACATGCCCTATGTTCCTTAGCTTTCTGTTTTAACTTTCTTTTTGTTTGGCCAATGTATTTTAAATCGCAATTGTCACTATTAATTTGATAAATTCCAGATTTTTCTTCTTCATTAATTTTATTCTTGGGGTTTCCTAATATATTATTTAATTTAATTTTGGAATTTGTAGATACATTAATATTGGCATGTTTCTTAAAACTTTTAGTAATATCTGTAGATAGATTGTTGTAGGAAACAGATATCCATTTTTCAGGTTCTTTACTTTTGATTTGATATAAGGTTGTTCTAGAATTTCTTTCAATAATTTTCTTTTTCTTTTTTATCATATTGTCAACCATGTTAGTTTTGTAGCCATTAAATAAAGCAGTTTCCTTCATTTTTTTAACTTCTTTTTTATAATTTTCTGTTGATAATGGAGTATGACATACTGTGCTGTCATAGAATATTACCCCTTTGTATTTTTAATGACATATGTTTTTATTTAGTACAAAATTGTTTATGTTACTATTGTTATTATTACTTTTATTCAGTTGTGCGAGTCCGAAGATGTACTCATTTAGTACGAAAGGCCTCACAAAAATAAAAAAACTTTATATTATTGGAGAGTTTGTTTAAATCAATATATCGTTTCCAATAAGACAAGAGCTTCAAGAATATATATCCCTCTGTTTTAGAAACTCTATCAAATTTAAATATTAATAATTAATTTGAAAAAATTCTTTGGAGCCAATTTAGAGTGGAAACGTTGTATTCCATACTCTGTAGTAAGCCGTTTGCCTGTTAGGCATTTAAAGGGTAGTCTGAGATACCCTGTACAGGTACGAGTATTTCATTATGGTTTCAACGGCAAACAAAGCCAATTTTACACGGTAGACCATCTTGATATTGAAATTGTTTGGATAATACTTGTATTTTATGAAGTCTGACGAGTAAATTACATTATATCGGTTTTAATTTTGCCAAATGGACATGGCCCATTTACACAAAGGCTAGAGCTCAACAGTTAAACCACGCTGATGTGCGAGATGTATAACCTCAAAGTCCATTTAAGTCCGCTACGCCTCGTATGCTGCTGTATCGACTACTCAACAGTTTTCCTCGCGGTCTTACGGATGGATGGATCCTGATTGTCTTGGAATCCTGAGTCAGCCTAAGCCTGACAGGTGATTCATCTCTCCGGTCATTGTTTTCGTAGGAACCGAGCCAAGCGCAAAGGTCAACCTCGTCCTTTCAAACTATGTTGTGTTAGGAGTGTGGACTTAACATTGGCATGCGAAAACTAAGTAACATTGGTACTAATTACTGATGAAGGAGAGTCTACTCCAGAAATACTTTAGTATTTGTTGCATGTTCAAATATTCAAATTTTCAAGCACTTAGAATGTTTCTTCATTTTACATTTTTTTGCACCTCCGGAGTTTTGTGCATATACGACAAAATTAATTGTTGTTGTTTGAAATATCACGATAGCGCCATGTGTATATATGAACACCCGAAACAAATCATACAGAAAAAAATCAAAATCGATGTGTCCATTTTACCACTGTTCTCAATTTTATATTCTAGCAATTAATTCCGGTAAAAGTGTTACCAATCCTTGATAGATCTGTTTGAAAAGAATTGCAGGCAACCTAATTCACAATAGCTTTAAAATATGGAGAAGCGTGCATAGAAATAATTGCTCTAGTCGAGTGCTGTTCTTACAACACCTGGAGTAGCGTAACCGGACTGTACGTCTCCATGTCGGGACTATTTCTTATAAACTTCAGGAAAACACAAAAGAAAGGCTTTTATAGTTATAATTTTGATAGATAAAATTAAAAATTTAAAAGATTCTGCTTGATTTAAAAAAAAAATTTAAGTTTCTTTCCTAAGAACTGCAAATTGATGTTCAAAGCGTGTGGGGTGGTTAAGCGCAAGGTGTATAATTGGGACTTTTGGGGCAATTTTATCTTATAAAAAGTTAAAAGCAGGGGAAATTTAGCAGTGCGGAAATGACTGCTAGCACAATATTTTCTTTCACTTAATATGTTGGTTGGACTGTGATGGTTGCGGCGAGTGCCGCTACAGTTTTGAATTTGGCGCGCGTTATCCGTCTGTTGCCGCGAACGCTATAGCCAGCTGCGCCGACCTCTAGCCTTTAGCTCAAACAATAGGAGCCTCCTACCATCCGGAATTCTTCCGGACAGGTTCTGGTAGGATGGTTCCTGCTAGGTTTTCAGGCTGTGACCGGAGGTTGTGCACACAAGAGTCGTTGTGCAGCTTTCGAGCAGGGTGGACCGGGAGAAGTTAGCGTGGGTGGTCTGGATTTTAGTAGTATTTTGTTAGGGAACCTTTCGGAACTATAACCCAAATTATTATATTTATTTTAGTCATCAAAGCTGGTTAGGTTTTGGAATAGACGGAATCTAGTGGGCGATCCACGATTATTCCTCTATAAGGTCCCACCTTCCGGTCGCGACGCCACGAGGTCGCAGATATTGGTAGCGCGAGCCGTTCGCCTCGGATTCCCCAACACCATTCCTAACCAGCATTAATTTTAATTTCACGCTTTCCGTCCATTTTTTTTGAGTTTTTCGAATAGCAGTGGTAATTTCTCAAACAATGGCGTAAAACACCCCAGGGCAGCGACCGACGCCACGAGGGAAGCAGCGACCTTCACCTACAGAATCAGATAACTAAATTAGTTCTAGTCATTTAAAATAAGCTTAAAGTGTAAACCGTTATTACTTGAATTAATTTAAACATTTATTTTATTGTTCTCAGTTTAACTTCAATAGAATTTCATAGTTTCAACCTTAATAATTTAATACCGTACTTTTTTGCCCGTTTTATAAAGTATTTCTTAAATATAAATATATTCTTAAATATTTCTTAAATAGTATTTTTTTAAATAACTAATAACAGTAAAGTCTCATTTAAGCTTTAACTAAGCAGAATTACGACTTGTTTAACCAAGTTCTATAGTTTTCTTTTATACTAGTAACCTGAAGTACACTTTGTTTTAGACTGTAACACTATTTTTTTTTCACTAATTATAGGTGTTATGCAGTATTTTTCTTTGATAACTTTCATTTACATAACTGTCCTTTTATTTCTTACAGCCACATTCCTTTTTTTAAGTTTTTCATAAGGATTAATTCATTTAAAAATTATTATCACGGAGTTCGTAATTTCCGTCTGTCTGTCTGTTTCAAACAAGAATTTTCTCGTTTCGTTTTAAGACAGTTTTAAAATTTAAATTTGACATTTTTCCTTGTAATTATACTTATAGTTCTAAGCTCGCAATTGTTATAATTATTTTACTTCATATTTTTATCCGAATTAGATCTTCTTATTTTTGGAACTGCAGTAATATTTTTCGACACAAGTTTAGTCGGTTTGCCGTGCAAGCACGTAATTGCGTAAGCAGAGTTCCTCAGATCCGGTTTTTATGTATCACTCCGTAGATAACGAAGTCTAATTATTTTAATCTACATTATAGATTTTTACTACTACAGTTAAGTACGTATTTCTTATAATTTCCGGTCAATGTTTTAAGGTACTACGTAAGTTATCTTTGTAAGTAAAACGGTAATTTGTTTTCGTTTTCACTTAATTAAATTGTAAACCGAATGATTTCCTTTAAATTATTTTACGACTTAGCCTTATATACGTTTTAGATGTTGGTTATATTAGTTAGTGTTAAACACATAATAATAACTGTGATTTTGTTTTGTGTAAATTGCAGCTTATGACGATCATTTGTAACTAACCTTGAGTTACGAATACAGGTAAGGTAGTTGGTAACTTTGTTATTTTTTGTTATAGTGAATATTTTACTTTCGGTAGAATCTTAACCTTTGTGTTCTAAATTTCACTTCGCTTGGAAATATGTTTAATGTTGGATACGAGCGTTTGTTTCAGGTACTTTAACAGTTTTACAATAATTATAAGTCTAACAATGCTATGTGAATATAACTTTTTATTTATTCAAAAGAGATATACAAGCTAATTTACAGTGTAAATATTATAAAAAATTTAAACTACTTAAACTTTTTTAACATCAATATAAAACTAATTTATATTTATTAAAGTAACTACCTGATTTTTTTTTTCCTCCCAGTAGGTGTTGGTTTGCTGTATTTTTCTCAAAGCTAGGTCAGCCCAAGTTGTTTTGAAATAATTGTTTTTTACTGTTATTGTTTTCAGACTCCTCTAGTCTAATAATTACAAAAGTAAACATATTGGTACCAGTTTCCCTTGTATAGCTTATTGTGTTCTTATTTTCCGCTCTCTTTAAATATGTATAAACCAGACAATATCCCCAAAACTGTAGCGTGGATTAAAGAGTTAAAAACAACTCAGGCCCGGGATCAATGCTCTCTATTGGGCATCACACCAGCAGGTACACTTGAGGGAATGAGAGTTCAGCTTCGTGCTTATATTAAAGAAAAATATAAATTAGGTGAAATCGACTCAGACGAAAATATTAATGAATCCAAATTAGAAACTACAGCAGCCTCGACTGATGTTACACCAACAGTCACACAACAATCTGAGGTACAGTCCAACATAACATACACACCTTCACAAACAATAATAGATCCGAATATACAAAATTTGATAGTGGCTATGCAACAACTTACACAAACGACAGTTGAACGCACTACAGAAGTAGTGTCTTCACAGATTGCCGAGTTTATTCTCAAGCCATAATAGAGATAGTGATGCCGACATTTCCTTCTGTTGTTCGCGAAATGATTAGAGCCCTGCCTATGACTTCAGGTTCGTCCCTCCCAGACCTCGTACAATTTGTAATTAAAGCTACAGAAATATTCAACTTAAACCTTGTAAGTGACAAACTATTTATTACAAATACTATTCCGCGGACTGAGGGTAGACCTTCGTGGCATATGGTTAAATGCTATCACGTCTAATCTTAGTTGGCTCTCACTGGTCCAGACAATACGTACTTCACTCTTAACTGATAGAACACTGAGGGAAGCTCAGAATCAGTTCTTGTACCGCCAGCAAACTAACTCAGAGTCCTTAGCTGACTATGTAACACAACATTAGTGCCATGTTTTACATTTTTAAAACCCTACAGTAGATAATGCAGTTGTCTTCTGTAGATTATGGCAGGTCTCAATCCCTCCACTAGAGCCTGCTTATCAGGACTTATAACACCACACTGCATTAATGATCTTTTAAAAATTGGCCCCCACAGTAGATGACTTACGTCTTACATATTACGACACTCCACAAACAACCAACGTATCCCCACCTACATCCCTTCATAGTTCCATACCATATAATCAAAGTTTTCAACAAAACAACAGATTGTTTTACAACCGAAGCAGTGGCCACTCTAACCATACTAACGGTCAACACACCACTACCAAAATCACCGGTCACGTAACTTTAATCAATATAAACCTCAAAATAGTCGTAATGGCGGTCATTCACACTTGGAATCAGGGAATAACCATTCAGGCCAATATAGTACACCAAAAAACAACACAAGTCAGCGTAACTACCAAAACGGTCAGCAGAATAGGGCAAGCTAATTATTCTGGTCAGCCCAATTCCAGGCCGAAACATTTAAACTTCCCAGGAGGCATTTTTAGACAGGGAAATTGTCTCCCCCTAAACCGAAGGTGAATCGCCCTGTCCGCTCTATGGCACCTTCTTTACCCAAAGTAGATCCCCTTACTATCTGGCTATCCATAAAGGAAATCAAACTTGAAGCACTAATTGATAACAGGCTCCACATACTCAATAATATCTGGGTCAGTCTTTAAGGACCTACAGAAAGGTAAAGGGTTTTTACGTCAACTCACTTAACACCAGAACTCAAGCCATGACAGCGAATGGTACTTACATGAATTTCCAAAAACAGATTAAATTGCATTTTAAAATTTTACACCTTTCCTGGACTTTTCCTTTCTTTGTATCAGATAGCCTACCGGTGGCAGTTGTGTTGGGTTTGGACTTTGTAGATCACAGTAAAATGGTGATCAATGCGGCTCAGCGTAAAATAACTTTTTCCTTTGACACAACCTTAATTATTAATCAATTCCAGGATCAGTCAGCTCAACCCAACATAGAATCAACTCATACAGCACCAACATTAGGAGAAAACTTGAACACAAAACAAAAAACACATTTTAAAAAAACCTATTGCAGCAGTACCCGGATACCATAACACCATGCCTTGGCAAAAACCAACTTAATATCTTATACCATCCGTATAACAACTAATAAGATTGTCCGCTCAAAACCTTTTCATTATGCTCCTCCCAAACTGAAAGAGCTAAACAGAGCCATATTAAAGACCTGTTGAGTAAGGGTATTATTCGTCCTAGTGACTCTCCATATTCAAGTCCGGCGTTTTTAGTCCAACTTCTAGAACCTAATTCTGAACCAAGAAACATGGAACAGAGATGGAGTAAAGCTCTAGACAATCTGATCCGTGCTAAGGATAAAGTATCCAAACAGTATAATAAAGGTCGAGCACAGGTTCCCTTTAGAGTGGGTGATACAGTAATGTATCGACTATTTAACCTGAGTAATGCACCCAAACACATCTCAGCCAAGTTGCAGCCTATGTGGTCTAAACCTTTGGAAATTGAGACCTTTACCTCCCCTGTAACAGTTGCCTTGCGTGACCCAAAAACCAAGAAATTTGTTAGGTCAGCACATGTATCCCATATTAAAAAGTGCATTCTCCCAACTCCACGACAATGATCTGCCACTAGATATTTCCTCTATTCCGAAAAAGCCATTGTGATATTAGGTTTATTTTGAGTTTATTTTCATTCTTCTTTCATTTTACACGCTTACAAATAACATTTCCTTTTCTTTTTCTACTCTTCTTTGGGACCCTGCATTGGTGGCTCTGCCTGGCACTGAGGTGGATTTGGCTAAGGAGTTCACCTGCGTGTGCTCTCCTCTTGCTACCTGGTGTTGGGTTTGGCAATTCTGATGTTTGGTCCAAACTGTCTACTATACACTTACACGGGGATGGGTGGTTATGAGATCTGCCATTTAAATTTTTTTTGTTTGAAGTATTTACAGCTTCCTTGATTTAGTATTTATTTATATATGTTTTCTGTAATCAATATTGGGAGCAGCGACAGTCTCATTGCCTCCTATGCGCAACCCCAAACACACTTCATTAACACATCTTTAACTATCTCTATCCTATTAATTAATTTTTTTTTTGTTAAGTTATAACTTAAGGCATTTAGGGATAGAGAATAATTTGCATCGATAAATGCTTTAGAACCGACATTATTTAGCATTTCCTTATAGTCGACTTTTCAACAAAGTTTTCTCCTATATTCAACTAGGCTAAAGCTATAGCGAAGCACTCACGCCAGTTAGTCAATCGTTATTTATTGCTGTAAATGTTTATCTCTGTGTAATTTAGTGTTCGTGTATGGTTTTTCGTGATAGATATTACTTTGTATTTTCGAGCATGCGTGTTTCGACCTTATAATGGTCAGTTATATGTATATTTATTTTGTATGTGTTAGTTATACAGAGTGGTTATCCTATCCACATATTAATGGTTATTACCAATCATTTCCTGGCCTACTAACTCTGAGCCAACAGGAGTTTTTTTTTCTCTTGAGTTATTGTTTGTTGGCCCATTCCTTCTCGATCTGAACACTCCATTTAGGGAATACTACTCGCCATATGTCACCAAACAATCTTGAAAAACTAATAGGGTAGATAAGTTTAAAGAACTTGTTAGCAGACCAATTCTCCTCTTTCCTTGCCTTTTATGACTGTAGTCACTAGGAGACCTCATCATTTAGATTTGGATTTATTTTTCCAATGGCCATTTCATCTTTTCACCACCTTTCCTGTATTTCAAATATTGAAAGAATATGAACAAACAATTAATTGTATATGTTCTTCCAGAGAGGTCATGGGGACCTTTCACTCCCTCTCATTCTGCGTCCGGTAGATTGGCTTGTTGGCAGCAGGCTTGTCTCCCGCTGCGGGAGGGGGGGAGGGAAGTAAGGGGAACAGGACTAGGATTATGGCCAGCTACGATGGAAGAAATATTCTATGAGTTACACAAGAATAAATTTTCCTTAACTTCTCCTTTCCTACTTGGCCTATTTTTGGAGGGAAATCTGAGTCTGATGATGGGGCTGAATGAAGGTTGTGATTCTCAGTCAAACACGGTTTCCAGAATACTGATTCCTTTTACCTAGACTATCTTCTATAATTTAATTAAACTTTTTAAAGAAGCCCAACCTTAACCTTGGAAGAGTTAGAAGTATTTAGCAGGTATGTGACATATTGGTGATAGATAGATCTTAGTTGCTTTCCACTTATGGGTTGAATTTGTCTGTGGTTGAGGACTGGAGCTGTTCAGCGAGAATGGGCGCGGTTTCTGCACCGCCTTTCTGCATGGTAGTGTTATTTGAATATTTTAGTAAACTCTGCGTTCTAGTTTAAGATTTTTCGCTCAATTTAACTTTAACTGGTTCACTTCCAAATAACTTTCCTCTCACCCTTTCTACCACTCTTAATGGCTAAGCCTTCGAACTCCTCGGAGAAGGAGGGGAGGATGCGGCGAGTGCCGCTACAGTTTTGAATTTGGCGCGCGTTATCAAGTATTTTGTTAGGGAACCTTTCGGAACTATACCCAAAGTATTAGTATTTATTTAGTCATCAAAGCTGGTTAGGTTTTGGAATAGACGGAATCTAGTGGCGGATCCACGGATTATTCCTCTATAAGGTCCCACCTTCCGGTCGCGACGCCACGAGGTCGCATGGTTGTTACAGTATATGGGCTAATAACAGCGCCACAACAGTAGCCTGTGCTCCTCTGGTGTTTTATTGATTGCTTGATTTATCGTTGGTGTACCAGACATTATTTATACAAATATTATATCTTGAAGGTTTTGATTGAAATAGGCAAACATTTTGACTTCTCATACTTATTTATAGCCAATTATTTATGGGTCAGTCGTTCAAATAAAAACTGTTGTAAAAGGGTATTTTCTAAGTTTGGACAACGATTCAAAGGGAATGGAAATTCAAAGGTAGTGGAACAATATGAGGTGGTCGTCAGACAGGTTTGTCGTTAACAGTTCTCAGAATTGTAATAATGAGAAAAGACTGCCGCTGATGTATTTATGGAACTGTCGGTGAGGATCAGTTTACCGGTTCCAGAGGTCAAGGTTGTTCTACCCTTGATTATCATTTGTATATTATCAAGTATTCTGCTTATAATACAGGTATGTAGTTAAACCATTTAAACAACAAATCACTGAGCGTTATATAAATTGTTCCACCAAACAAAAACCGTTTTCAGATGACTAAAACTAATTTTCGGGGTAGGGGCCTACTTTTGAGGATTTAAAAGAATTGAACGAGGTGGTTCTGTGTTCTAAATATTCTGTACACAGATTACTATTCCGGTGACTGGTAATTATTTAAATTTAAATACATTGGTATTACTGTGTGAGATTTCTAAATAAGAAACGTGATTATAGTATTGTAAAATTGCTCACAAACACCATATTGATTATCATTTTAAAATAAAGTTGTTATTAAATTACCGTCTACACTTTTATTATTGACCAGGGCAGGATGGTTCACAAAAACGGCATTGGTCATGTTGGAGAGTTTTTAGTCATTATTCTGAGTATGAAATTTTGTAAACCACTATTTAATATTTAACACAGATTAAATTGAGCAAGTTTGGTTAGTTTATCGTAACCGGCAACATATCCTTTTTAACGCGTAAATCGCATGACTGCCCAGGGCGGTGCTGCCTCCTAGTGACAACATACTCGTAGTACAGAACTGTTTAGAACTCCGCAACTCACTACTGTGACAACTGATCACGTCGAGACCAAGATAGTCTGTAACGGGTAGGCTACTCCTCTTTTCCGAGAGTACTAGTTACCACAAACCGAAAGTACCCGGTACAGGTTACTGCTTCAGGTATTTTTACGATGCTGATTCTTTACATGTTTAAACCCGTTCCTAGTACAAAGTAGGTACTCGGACTCATTTAGCAGTAACAGTACGTATTCATAGTATAATTCTAAATCAGTACGAGTACATTTTTACTCTGTTACTGAAAGCACCGGGTACAGTTAGAAGCCACAATAATTAGCTAAACTAACTTCAGTTTCGTAATTCGTTACGGTAAAATTTAAATATTTAGCGTTTTGAACAAAATTGAATTACATGTACACTGTATTCATAGTATAATTTCTAAATCAGTACGAGTACATTTTTTACTCTGTTACTGAAAGCACCGGGTACAGTTAGAAGCCACAATAATTAGCTAAACTAACTTCAGTTTCGTTACGGTAAAATTTAAATATTTAGCGTTTTGAACAAAATTGAATTACATGTACACTGTCGTGTATATGTTAAATTAAAATAGTTTTACTAATAATAAATAGTAATAGACTACTAGGCGATCGAGTATTTGAAAATAAAATGCTCTTGGAGCCCGGGAGCAGGTCCCGTCGCCCCCCCCCTCAGAGCGTCCCTGTCTACAGATCATCAGGTTGTGAACGCATTGTGAGCAATCGTGAATTTCAGCGTTGATATTTTCAGACAATGTACTTGATAACTGCCGCTACTCATCTGCGATTCAAAACAAGTTCTGTGTTGTGCTCTGGTTTGTGTTTTTTGGACATTCATGCATGTTTGGGATTTTATTTTGATTTTAAATCACTTAATTTGATCAAACATAAATAAAAAACAAAAACAAAAACAAAAGTGCCCATAATTCACTCCCAAAAACCACTGTTTCGATTACCTTAATTTAATAGATGTAATAAGAAACTTCTTAAAGATGATGTCATAGGAATAAGAGTGAAAGCTCGACTCGAAAAAGTGTCGATTTTTCCACCATCAATTGTTCTACTATTCTAACAGAATGGGGTGTTAGCCTTTCCAGGAATAAAAAAGTGCTGCATTATTAAAAATATATTTTATTGTGCAAACGTTAATATAAAAAAGTTGACTGACGTATCACCAATCCTATATAAATTAACTGTATTTATTATTCCAAGTAGTCAAAACTATAGCCAAATAAAAGTATGTTTGGATCAAGTTCAGGCGTTGAGTAGTTATCTGTAATAAAAACCAAAAGAATATATAATATGTTAGCTATGTTATAAAACAACACCTTTGAACTAAATAAAGAATAGCCCTTGCATCCTATGTGGATTGTGTGGCAAATATTTTGTGCGGTAAAGTTAGTTCCCTGTGCGGCGATTTGTAGATACCGCTACCACCTACATCTTTGGTTTCGAATTGTAGTCAGTCTATTTTTTTTTTATCTAATTGTGATTAATTACATTTAAAATAATGGATATCTACGTTTATTGTTAAGTTTACTCTGTATAACATATCTCCTCCCATAAGTGGCAGTTATTTTGTCCTCTGTTGTCAAAAGCCATTTAGGAACTGCGTTAGTATTTTTAGAAATTCATTAAAAATCAAAATTAGGAGCAATATACGATGCTATAGAATAATATTTGTGTTTCAAGAATGTCATATAAATTTGTACTATATTTTATGACATGGAAATATTTTTTGAAACACAACATTTCAGAGGGCATGCTTATAAAAGTTAAGTTCGAAAACTATCAATGTAATATACATTTTATATGGAAATTCCTCTAGTTTTAGAAAACATAATAAACTTTATTACACATACATGAGACCGTACTATAGCTGCAAAACAAAAATGAGGTTATGCACATCAATTATGCAAGACGGATGTAGGGTATACGTTAGAGTGACTGAACGGTAGCAAAGCTATCGCTCGAGGGGCTGGAAAATGATTATTTCTTTCTGCCTGCCTGTCTGCACATACCTCGAAAACGATGTTGTGGTCTGTACCTGTAGAGCTGAAACTTCATTTTTATACAAGGAACACTGAGTTGATGGCCCATGGAAATCAACTGAGCGTTACCAGAATTTTTACATTGATTTTTGGTATAACCATAAGAAAATTTGTAGAGAAAGTTAGCTTCGTTATATAATATTTTAACACGTGATATTTGATGGATTGGTTGGTAAAACTCATTATGTTCAGGTTCTTCGACCCCGCCGCCGTTCTATCAGTTTTTTTGTGTGTAGTATAGACAAGGTAGCGGCATGCCACACCACGTGTCGCATAGCAAGCTTCCCTAAACTTGCATGCTCAATTTTAGGTCTACAGCTTCTTTTATTCTTAAAATGTGTTGCGGACAGACAGACAACAAAATTCTTCCCTCAGCCAGACAGAAGGGAGAATCTAACTGTCTGGAAACATTTTGGGTGAAGTATTTTCTCATAGCGTCTTACAATCAAAGCCAATATGTAGGCATATACTTTTCAAGCATAATTTATACGGTTATGTTTTGTATATTTTAGTGTAAAAGAGATTTTTGTTTAAATTTTTATTTGCCACTCTCAAGTTTTCTCCATGTTTCAAATAATTGTATTATTTAACTGTAATTTAAATTTATGTTTATTACTTTGTACGGGTATTTTCGAAACGTTAATACCAGGTATTTAGGAAAAGATAAGTATACAAATCAGATTACCGTTTTACCATAACACCAATTACTTGCCAAAAAATGAAGTTACTCCATACAGTCTATAGCCTTGGTTAGACAAATATAGGTAATCAAGGCATAATAGTAGCCTAAGAGGAGTCGCTTCATTTTCACATCAAGCACCACACCTTTCACATCAGTCTTACTTGAACTGTATTTTAATATCCCTTCCAACTCGAAAGGTAGATTTAACAGGTAGAAATCGTCTATAAATGCCAATCTGAAAATTCATTATTAGTTTAGATGTTTAATTTGCACAACACTGATGGGACAATAACCCTCAATGTTGGTGTGTTAATATAATTGTAACACTTTCAAACATTTAGAAACTTCATAATCTTGAAAGACAAAATTGTTGTAATTGTAGTCTAAGCATATCAATTTCTTTGTAAAAACGAGAGTCAATTTATAACTCAATCAAGCTATATGTAAATACTGACTTTGTACTACATTTAGCCTGAATCTATTAAGTTATTGTGTCCACAATTATTCCTGTAATGTATACTACTTAACACTGTGAACACCCGCTTTCTAAAAACTCTTACAAGATACAAACAAATAAAATCGTTAAAAACAAACAAATTTAAAATTACCTGATAATTCTTAAACAATTTTTTGTTTTGAGTTATAATACATAATATGCAACAATTCCATTTTCCAAATTCTTAAAATGGCAGCCACCTTGAAACATTAAGAGATGTCAAAAAAGTTGTATATGATCTAACATATTTAAAAATGTACAGTTTTGGGTCCATGTTGGAAAATATTTGAGTTAAAGTTTATGGCAACTTGGCAAATGCAAATGGCCCCAATCTTAAAACATTTTATTGGTTAAAACTGGCTAATGAACTCATTCAAGCTATGTGCAAATACTGCTTTTGTACCAAGTTTAGTTTGGCCATTTAAAAAATTGCGACTGTTATCGTGTTCACAAGGGCGTGTCACAAACACACATTTTTTATTATGATAGTTTTTGATTTTGTAGCTCATGATCTCCTGAAAATTCTGTCACGAGGCCGATTGCAATAGGCACATTTCTATGAAATCTACCTAATAATTTAGTGTATTATTTACCTTTTAGTTGGTGATTTTATGCCCAATGCAAATTGACCAATCTATAATATCTCCACACTAAATCAAATTTTACTGCACGATATATCTATTTATGAACACCATTATTTTATGTTGAAAACTGATTCTTTTGTATGATTGGATAATCTGCAAAATATATTTATTATTGTGAGATTTAGTATTTAAGATATCATTATTAACACTTGTCTATTTGATAGATTACCTTTATTTTTGTTGGATTTTGTGTGGGAATGTAGTTTGAAATTTTCATTGGGTGAGATAGGCAGGTCAAAGCTTTTCTTTTCAGATTTGACATTGAGTGGTGGTGATGATTCAGGTGGCCTTTTATACTGAGGTGCTCCTTCAACCTGAAGAAGGCTGTCCATGAAAGAGCACAGAGTTGCAAAAACTAGGAGAGTCCACATGCTTCTCGCTCTTTGGATGATTGGTTTTCTGAAAATGTTAGCGCAGTTTATATTTTTGAGAATAGTCAATGATGTTTGATTACACTTTTAGGATAGTTGGTTGGTCGGTGTATAGTTGGAGGAATTTAGCTGTGCTCGTAGGGTACTAATACTACCCTTTCAACAAATTAATAAACGCCATCTGTGTGGCAGGTTGCGTTTACGTGCTAGTCGCTGAGATGAAGACGCAACAATCTCTTTAACGACTTTAAACTCAGGATTTCGATTTGCAGATTATTATTGATAAATACGTTATTAAAAAAACACGTTAAACAACACCATAACAACTAAAAAAACAAGGATAAGTCCTATTATTGCTATTATTTGGTATTCTCTTATTATTTAATTCCACAATAAATCAGCACTGTCACAAAACAGACTGATTGTGATGAGTTATTTGGCTCAATTCGATTCCTGAAAGGAGGGTTTTACCCATGAGTCACAGGAAATGTTTTCGGGATGCAGCGACCCCTCCCGCCCAAGGAAGCTAGAATACAAGGTAGGGTTCACGCGCATCTCCCCCCTCCCCGCGGCGACTGTGCCGCGTCGTCTGGTGCCCACGCCCCGGCCCGCCACTGGGCACCACAACACAACACATATTCCTGAGTCTTACTGCCGACTGCCTTACTTAAAAATGATAAAGCATTTATTATTATTTTACCATAATGTAGTTACAAACATATATATTATGGATAAAGACACTTTATTTATATACAGTATAATTAAATTAAAATCAAGACTTAAAACATAGAGGTAACACTTACTAGTAAACACGTTTGCAGTAATCGTTTTATTTAATTTTAATACATCCTTTGTGTTGTTTATTTTCTTCTACATTCTATAAGTCTTATTCTTGTTAAATTTAATGTACGCTTTGTAGCACTATGAATGCGTTGTATTGGCTGAAAACAAAAACTTTATAAAGTAACATATTTGTTAAATTATTATACATTTATCAACTGAAATAGTAAATATTACGTACTCTGATTGAAACACTAATTGAAATAGGCCTACTTCAAATTATTAAAAACATAATAGTGTAACATTTAAAAAAGCAATATTAATATCCTACTAGTATTTATGTTTTACAACTTACTATTCAAAAATAAATAACTTGTAACAATTACCTGATATTTACTGAAGTTACGCCAGTTTTTTACTCTTCTTTCGCCCGTCATCTGCATCAGTACATATGTACCTTTTCAAAGTTTTTTTATCTTAGTCTCAGATTTCATTCTTATGAATGTTCTTGTACGGACGTAACACGAAATAGCGAATTCGTCGATATCCGGGTACTTTAACGAAAGGATTTTCTGTAAGTTTGCCATCACATTGTCACCCTTATTTAGGCTATCACCATGGTAAGTATTAAAGCCTTTTTCCATGTTACAAACTATTTGAAGCCAATTATCTGATGGTTCCATTAGTGACCCCCTGGATATTGTAGAGAGCCAATCTTGTTTGTCTGTAATGTTTTGACTTGTGGGATGACCATAAATATACGATGTGATCAATTTATTCTCTTTCACCCTAAACGCTATGTATCCTGCAAGCATTTTCAGTAAATCAGGATTTTCTTGACAAGCATCGCTGCTCAATACATCTGTCTTTAAAATAAGTTTGGAATTTAGTGTTTCTATAAACTCATCCTCTTGTACTTTATCACCTTCAATTTGATCTTGTGATAAGTTCTCTACAGATGAGACATCTGTGTTTTCACCCTGTAGGTTGTCAATCAAATCAGCACTTAACGTCGCTGAGTCTTCTTCCAAACAGTTCTCGTGCTTTGTTAATGGAACAGGACAACGGCTTAAAAGTAATGATTTTATTCTATTACTAACTGCTGTTGGAAGTGGGTGATCATAGAATTTTCCGAGGCCTCTAATTAAAGCTTCCATCGATATTATTTGAAACACCAACTCTATAGATATGAAACGCTACACATGATACGCTAATATATCTCATAATAACATTATACTGTTATTAATTAGTAAAATAATCATAGTTATGGCTATTCCCTATTTGTCCTATTTCCCTCTTTGTTCTTTAAAGTGTTCTTATTTTGTTTTAGACTGGCATTAATCAAAAACTTATATATGTATATATATATATATATATATATATATATATATATATATATATATATATATATACTGTATATATATGATTAAAACTCCAATTATTAGCTATTAGTTTTTAAAAAGATGTCTTGGATAATTTAAAGATAATGTATAGGTAGGGAGTTTTGACACTCATCAAGTGTCGAATAATCCTAAAAATACAGAACATTGCACAATAGTTTTCCATGACAGTTTGATAATACTGATTCTGCAGACTAAAACTCCGATAAAAATATTTTAGTTAATTCTATATACAATTTTAAGATTTACTTTTTCAGCAGGAGTTTATTTCACACTGTTTTTACATAATTCAAATATGAGGAGTATGATAATCCCAGTACAGGAAGAACATCTTTCTCAGTGTTCATGGCTTTTAAAGTACAATGATCAATGCATTCACGTTAGATTATGTTTGCCTGTTGTGATGCAAGAAATAAATAACATAATCATTGCCATATATAACACTTGTTAAAGTACTTATCATTAACAGTCACCTCTACATTATACTACATGGACATTAAGCTTGAAAATAACTTAAGTTTATTTTAGGAGGAAGGTTTAAAAGTTGTTTTTCAGTGCCATTATAGCGTCAACGATTCTCTGTCGTGCTCAGCAAGTTGGCAAATGATTAAAACTCCAATTATTAGCTATTAGTTTTTAAAAAGATGTCTTGGATAATTTAAAGAGACTTTTTGTCCTCCTCCGTAGACTAATGGTTATAGTCTCAGTTCTGTAACCGAGAGATCAGGGGTTCAAATCCCGGGCAGGTCCAAAAATGTAATAATAATAAAAACCAGTGCACCTCGAAGCCGGTATAGCTGACGCTGAGGCTTAAATGAGGAAAAAAGAGAATGTCTTTCTTGTTTTAGGCGGAAACATATTTTTGTCGTCCAAGTATGGGAGAAATTATTGGTAAAATACAGAAAGAATTACCGTCCTTATATGGAGAAACACGAATATTTCAATGTGTAAATTTGAATTTACAATCCTCAAACATTTAATCATTTGTAATTAGACACTTTGGAACTTTGATCAACGAACTGGAGTGAAATTATCTCAGATCGCCAGCAGGACAGCATGTACAAGTCACATTAATGGTTGGAGGCAGTGACAGGCCCTGTAGAATGTTAATAATATGCCATCTGTTGTATAGGAACAAACTATGGGTTGTGTTTTTCGTTCGTAGCCGCAGCGTGTATCAATTCCAGAATTGTCATTTAAACCGCATTGAATAGTCCTCTCTTCCCTCATTTGGGCAATGATTCATCACGTTTTTTAAAGGATTAAAACTTAAACATGTGTTTCTGCTAAGTAGCCAGTATCTTTTAAGAGGGTTTATATAACTAATTAGAGTGTTATAGAAATTGGAAATAGTATTAATTTTTTATTTGTGTATTAAATCGGTATCGTTTATGTTGGTTGTTTGTTTATTTATTCATGTTATATGCAATTTTATTTATTTTTAACGTATTTGGTTATAACGATTGTATGGCATGATTCGAACAGGTGAAAGAGCTTCAGAAACGAGTCATCATCGAAATAAGAAAAAGTTGGATTGACGACCGAAAGAGAAATAACGTTAATTACTACGGTAAATTTAATATTTACGCAAGACATTTTTGTGTGGAGCTCATTAGACTCGATAGCTGAAGAAACCCACGATAAAAGAATAATGGACCTCAGGTTCAATTAAAGTCAATTTTTGGGATAAATCCTCTTTCGGTTTACAGTATGAGACCGAAATAATGAAAGATAAATGTACATGTTTCAATTTTAATTTTATTATAAAATTTATTCAATATATCGAGATCATAAATGTAATAAAATGGAAACTAATTAAATATTATTCAGCAATAACTTTGCTGTATTAGAAAGTAAACTTTTAATAATGATTCTTTGTGATTGTATTTAAAACAAAAACACTTTGTTAAATTTTTCGGAATATTCCTTGATAATGGTTGATTTGGAACAATCATATAGATTATATAGTAATGCAATTTAATCTAGCATGTTTGCTTTGTGAATTAATTTTACTAATGGCATATTGTGGTCTCACATACACATACTTACAGTATGTGTATCGTTATGAGGGGTATCTGCACAAAAGTGATTTTAATAGGATTTCGTGATAGAAAAGGGTGCAATATTTCTGTGCTTTATTTGCTTCACTTTTGTTAGTTCGGGAGTGACGTACTGCGCTTTTGGTTCCTTTGAAGTGATATAGCTTGGACTCTATCTCTCCTGTCTGGACTCCATGTACTTTGACAGTTATAGCTTAATAATATGTATTTAAACTTTGAATGACGGTCCATTGCAGCATTTTTAGTTTTTAATGTATTAGAAGCTTTTGTCTTCTTGTAGTAACATATATTTTTGTACCGTAATATATAACTGTGGAAAATGTCTGAAATCCTGTTATCCTTCCAAGAATAATTAATTTCATACCTTAAACTCAGTGAATTAGTAAGGAATTCCTTAACATTCTATTGTTTTTAACATTGCCAAACATTTCTACTATAAAACATAAAAATTGTTTTAACATTTGAAGACAATCTAATTCAAGGCAGTGATATTCATGAACATAATACCATATTAAAAAAAAATACTGCAATACAAACTAAACTAGATTCAAAAATCTTTCGTCGCGTTCTGGGATAAAATTGTCGAAATAAACATCTTGGATCTACGTAATGGATCTACTCAATCAAAGTTTAAATCCAATGTAAGATAAATTTGGTTTAAACATATTACTTAATGGATTAATTTATGTATCAGTAGCAACTCCATACTCTGTAATATAATAAAATATATGTGCTCATTTCAATTTAATAATCTTTTAAAATAAATATCACTAAATAACTTTTTAAACGGTAATATAAAATTATATTACATAGTAAAAATTAAATTTTCTATAATATAATTCTAATACGAACTAAACAATTATTGTAGGACTATAATTTATCATTGAAATTTATAGATGTAAAATATGTGTAATGTCTAAGAAAATAAATATTATTCATTTTGAAACTACTCTTCATAAAGAATTTACATAACGGAATCCAAATACTCTCAAAATTTCGAGCACTGCACAGTCTCCTTAGTCATCTTCCATCAATAATATGAAACATTGGAAACGAGGTAGACTCATTCATAAGTGTTAAAATATTTACAGTAGTTACAGAAAAATATCTTTTTCATTGGGTATGTTATTTACCGTAGGTGTAAAAATTTGTTGAGTTAAAATACTGAGTTTCAGTATTTAGTAAAGTGGAATTGAAACATATTAGTACAGTTATAAGATGAAAGTTGCGGTGTATTGCTTATAATCACCTGATGAGTACTGAAAGGTAGTGTATTTCAAGTCAAGAGAATTCATCGATGAAAACATGAAGAGGAGAATACCTAGTGTAGCAAATGGGTTGATCTTCCCTGGCCACTGCAAAATAATTAAGGCAGAAAGTAAATGAACTTGATTGTAGTTTTTAAAGGAGGTCAAGTTCTGGAATAAAAAGCAATGACCTCGGTGAAGCTTGGACATATCTTGAATCTTGAAGGAGAATATATTCTAGCCCTGTAGTAACATAAACGCAAAGAGCAAGTCATTATACAGGAGTAATGGAGTACTCATTACATTATAGGCATACCCCGCTGTTTAAAATCACCTATCATTCAGATATATGTTTGACTAAGAATATTTTTGAAAAACTTTCTATAGCCTATAAGTTCAGCTTACCCTAGGTGTTAACCTTTACATTATGGGTTAACCAAAGAAAAGCAATACCTGCAAGAAAACAAGTTTCTTCTTCAGGTACACGGATTCCATACCGAACTTTCATAAAGGAAAACTTTTAGATAAGATATTCTGAAAACAAGATCTCTTTTGATAGCTTGTATTTATAATCAATAATTCAGTTAACAAATAAATAGTCAACCAGCTTGCTGAAGTCTTTTATATGAAAACGGGGATTAACGTTGCGTGACAAACATTTTGTAATGTAATTAAAATTGCTTGTTCATATCATTCGACAGTAAACGTTTAAAGAAAAGCAGCGGGTAATTAATTAATAATAATTAACTAAGCAGCGGTAAAATTAGTAATTTTCACAATACAAAAAATAATGTAGAATAGTAAGACAACGATAGAAGATAAGAAAATATTTATTTGTGCAGATTTACGAGTTTTTTCAAGTTTACGTGTTTTATCAGGTAACTAGCGGGCCCGGCGCGCTTTGCTGCGCATTTCAATAATTTTTTGCAAAAGTTGCCCGCGGCTTCGCACGCAATTTCCCGTTGAAAACAGTACACTATATTCACTTATTCTTTTTCTATCACATTCTAAACATTGCTGAGATAATTGATAGGTCGTTCCATCGTGAGCCTCTTGGGCGTATTATGAAGGTATGTACCATATTCCTGCCTCTATCTAGCTGTTACCCACGGCTTCGCACGCAAATCTTAAGAACCGAAAGTCCTTATATTACTTAGTAAATTTTTTTTTTACTATAATAAATTTTAGATTAAATTCTTTTTTTTTTTCTTTTTCCTTTGGGATATTGGGGTGGATTCATAGATCCTCACCACGTCAAACCTGAGCTTATTGTGTGCCCCTTTGATGTTAGAGGGGTAAGCCTATCTTCGTGCCCTTAATTAGGCTAAGAAGCTTTTCCCCGATACTAGCATCTGGTTCGTCGCCTGGTTGTTTGTCACCGAAAAGAGCCCTTCTCCCTTGCTCCCAGTCTCTTCACAGTCCAGTATTATTATGTGTTTTGCAGTCTCTTCAGACTTATTGCAGAGTCTACACTCCGAGGCCTCATTTCGTAAACCTAGAGTGTTTAGGTGTTTCCTGAAGTTGGCCGTGTCCAGTGATCAAGGCAATCACTTGCTTAACCCGATCCCTGCCCAGCCCCATCAGCCATCTGGTGAATCCGGAGCTAGAATCGGCAAGCAGTCCTTTTGCCGAGTGCTTGTCCTTGGTGACTCTGCCACCGCACGCGGTGTGTCTTCCTGGACCATTTGTTTATACTTTGGTAAGCGGCTGACTTGCTTATACCAAAACTCGGTTCTGGACCGGTGTATGGCATGCTTGCTCCGCTTTTGGCAAGCCTGTCGGCGCATTCGTTGCCACCTATGCCTGTGTGGCCCTGGTACCCAACCAAGACGCACACAGTTGCGTGATCCAAGCTTGCAGAGAGTGTTAAAGCACTCCCACACAAGCCTGGATGAAATGCTGTTGGAGTCAAGAGCTTTAAGAGCTGCCTGACTGTCTGACATTATACAGATGTTCATTCCCTGGTACCTTCTGGTGAGGCCTAGGTTGGCACAGGCTAGGATACCATAGATTTCGGCTTGAAATATGGAGCAGTTCCGACCCAAACTGCCGCTAAGGGCAGTTTCTAGGGGATTGACTAAACACTCCATATCCAGTTCTACCCTTAATAAGCGAGCCATCCGTGTACCAGACAAAGCTCTTTCTTATTGTTGGGATGTTATCTTGCGATTTCCACTCATCTCTGGAGTAGAAGTCAACAGAGAATGGCTTATTGAATACGAACTCCGTTCTCATTGTGTCGGAGACCATTTCGAGAATAGGCGCTTGGGTTTACAGCTTCAGTGATGGCGCCATGGGCTCGCGTTAGACGCGCCATTCCTCCACAAGCCAGCAACCATCAGCCGATAAGCTGACTTACGCGCTTCAGCTTTTATATGGACATCAAGAGGTAGAAGTCCTAAAGCCACCTCGAGGGTCGCTGAGGGACTGCTCCTGAATGCTCCGGTTACAAAGATTGTGCCAAGCCTTTGTAAGCTTTCAAGCTTGGCTTTTGGCAGTTACCTGATTCACCTTTGTCCACCAGACTAATGAACCATAAGTGATTTGAGGCCTTACAACTGCTTTGTAAAGCCATAGTGCTATGTGGGGTTTTACGCCCCATGAGAATCCTGCAAGTCTCCTGGACGTCATGAGCGCCCACTTTGCTTTGTGCAGGATATTATTAAGATGATCATTCCACGTAAGCTTATGAATCTAGAGTCAGTCCTAAATATTTGACTGTCTTTGAACCACTCCAGCTGAGTGGATGCGAGTTTTCAGCCTAGAAAGAGACTCTAGGTTCTTTTTCCTAGTGAATGGTACAACTACTGTCTTAGAGGGATTTACTTTCAGTCCCTCTCCCTGACACCAGTTGTGTACATGTTGAAGGTTGGTATTTCATGATATCAACAACAACATTTGTATATTTTCCCTGTACCATAAGGACTATGTCGTCTGCATATCCTTGGACATAGATTCCGTTGTTTAGTAAGGTCCTCAAGTAGACCATCTACTACTAGGTTCCACAGTAGAGGTGACAGGATGCCTCCTTGAGGACATCCCCTTGTGGGTGCGATCACACAAGCGATACTTCATTAAGATCGGCCCTGATCCGTCTGGAGCACAGCATGGCCCCTAAGCCACCGGCACAGAGCTGGCTCGAGGCCACGTCGCTGTGCTCCACTTACCATTGCAGTGAATTTGGCATTGTCGAAAGCTCCTTCAATGTCTATGAAGGTGCACAATGCCAATTCCTTGGCGGACAGGCTATCCTCAATCCTACTGACTAGTTGGTGCAGTGCTGATTCACAGGATTTGCCTTGCTGGTATGCATGTTGGTTGCGATGAAGGGGAGTGTCTGAGAGAACTCCCTTTCTCAGGTGCCTCTCCACCAGTCTTTCTAATGTTTTCAGTAGAAACGAAGATAAACTGATGGGACGAAAAGATTTAGGGACAGAGTAGTCCGCTCTCCCTTTTTTAGGGATGAAGACCACCCTGTTGAGACGCCAGACTTGTGGTATGGTACCCATAGGCTAGGCTCGCCCTGAATAGTTCACATAGAAGGGTAAGGAGATTCTCCGGCCCTTGTTGAAGCAGGGCCGGAAAAGATTCCATCCCCTCCCTGCAGATTTGAAAGGGGCAAATTTAGAAATTGCCCATTTGGCTTTAGAGAGAGTGACAATCCTTCTGGCAATGGCCCAGCTACCACGACAAGCTCTTGGCTCGTGAGCCTGCCTCGCGGTGTACCAGACGTTCCAGTGTCGTCATTCTCAAAGATACAGTCAGGGAAGTGAGTCTCAAGGAGAAGTTTGAGGGCTATCACTAGACCCGGAAGTGTGTTGACCTCCCTGGGACCTTAAAGATCCCAAGTGACCGGTTGGACTTGAGGCTAGTAAGCGTTGCAGTCTAAGCTGCCGCGCTTTAACTCATTTACCTTCTGTGTAAACTGCCTCCAGGAACTTTGTTTTGCTTTTTTAATCGCTAGGCTGTATTCTGTAAGAGCTCTATGATAGGACTCCCAGATACGGCTCCTTTTTGCATTGATTGTACAGCTTCCTGACATTAGCCCTTTTGCGAGCGAGGTCCGCAGTCCACCACTTAGTATTGGTTCGACTCTTCCCCCGTCGCAATGGGCAATTGTCGTGGAAGCTATTGATTATAGCATTCTGCAGGTCAGAAGCTATCTGATCTATGTCTGTGAAGCATCGCACCCTTCCGCCTACCGATCCCAAACTGTGACTGAAGGTCAGACTTATATCCCAACCAGTCAGTCCTCCTGGGATTGCGATAGAGGACCTCTGCAGCCTCATCTTGCAGGTTAAAGCGGATATACCTGTGATCCGATAATGAGGCCTCTTCGCTTACGTGCCACTTATCAACCATTCCAAGTATAACCTTGTGTTGCTGATTGTTATGTCAATAACTTCTTGTACTAATTCGTGTTGCGAACGTAGGGCGGTTACCTTTATTACATATAAATAGGTCCCTACTTAGAAGAAATTGTAAAAGTGCCCTCACCTCTGGGGTTAGTGTTTGTGCTGCCCCATCCAGCAGAGTGATGGGCGTTGGCGTCACAACCCTAGATAGAAGTTGTTGACGTCTGGCTTGTGCTTTCTTCCTCCACCAGGAGCTCTAGGTCTCTTGATGGAGGGAGTTCCCTGGCATCATATGGCAGGTATACGGAGCCTACAATTGTGCTCTGCACTTGTGCCTCCATTCTTCCAGGTCAGTGTGCCCACAGTAAGATCTCTGGAGCAGAAATTCGTTGAGGGTTAGGAAAATCCAAGCCTCTCCTCAACAGGATGCAGGTTCTGACATTCCTTAGAGAGGTGCAGTAAATTAACTTACCTTTGGTTTCATTTAGGCCCGCCACTCTCCCTTGGTGAAGCCATGGTTTCTTGTATCAATGCCAGATCAAATCCCTCTTGGAGGAAGAACTGGCAGAAGGCTGCCGAGGCAGCTCTACTGTGCTGGAGGTTGATTTGTAGAACTCGTGGCATTGTCCTTGACTGTCGAGGAGACAATTGAGACCTGCCAGAGTCCTAAGTTGGCTCTACAGTTGGAAGCCTTCACAGCCTTGTAGCAGACCTTCGTCCAGGAAGCAGACGAATCCGTAACCTTTCGGGTCTGGCTTGGATGGAAGGATTTTCCACTCGTTTACATTCAGGTTGGGGTTCTGCTTATTAAACATCTCAAGTACCTTTTCAAGGTGTCTTCTTCAGAAGCTTCGGGTGAGCTCTGAAAAACACCCTAGTGGACCTCAAGATGTCCTTACGCAGTCCCACTCTCAGAGAGATGTCATCTCCCCAGAGGTTTTTATCCTTTGAATAACTTCTTCCAGCCAACGTTTGGTGTGTTCGTTGATGCAGGAAGCAATTAAAACACCTTTCTCTAGGTAGGTGCCCGCAAACGATGGAACGGAACCATCCTCCAGGGGTTGGATTTCTTCCATAATTGCGTCCTCGATGGCTTCTCCTTGCTCTGCACTTAGCTTCGCTTCCGGGTAGCCTTCGAGGGCTATGGCCATTTTGATTGCTGCGACCTCTCTGTAGGTAGCCTTGGGTGTGCTACCAGAGGCCTCGGGATCGTGGGCTTCGGGCTTATTGGGTTTTCCCTCCTAGCCTTCTTTGCGGGTCCCTCCGCGGAGGGCGGGGTGACCAAAGTGCCCTCTGGGGCGCTTGGCCGACCCCAACCCCGCCTTGGCACCCGCAGTTGGGCCCGGAGTTGAGAACCTCCTGCCGTTCTTGATTCTTTTTCCTCTTCTTTTTCCCCCTCCTCCACTTGGAAGGGTCAAAAGCTTCACCCTTTTCGAGAAGTTTAGCCTTTAGTGCTTCTCTTCTTTGAGCAGTGGTGAGATTGGGCCTCTTCATTCTAAGGTTGCCGAGTTGCTCTGTGGCATCATCCAGCGTACCTGTAGACTTGGGAGTGCTTGGGCTGTTGAGGAGCTGATCTTCTATATCTTGAAGGGATTTTGCTTCCTCAGCGCTTGTGCTGCCTTCCTCAGATAAAGCCTTGCCATGTATGGGAGCTTCAGTGTGCAATGGAACCTCCTGTGTTTCCTAAGGCACTTTGTTGAGGAGAAGGTAGGGATGTTGGCATAACAACCTCTTGAGTTGTGTTGCCAGGTGGTGGTATGTGCGAGGTAGCTTCAGGAGCTACCTCAGCAGGAAGAGGTAGGTTTGAAACAGCTTCAGGAACTGTTTCAAGGGTTGGTTTGTTTTGATTTTTGTGTTTGTTTTTTTTCCATGTTGTTCCCACGAGAAGCTAGGGAATGGAAGGTCCACCCAGACAGAGCCCCGCATGCCTGGGTAAGCTGCTTTTAAACTGGAGGGTCGCCGGTGTCCAGAGTCCGCATAGTAAAGACTGGTTTGCCACCAGCCATTTCAGCCCTGGCCATACGCTGTTCCACCCGTGGCTTGGCCCCTAGTGGGAGAAAATGAAAGGGAAACTAGATCGAAGAGTTGAGGAACTTTACCTCAGATAGAAGAGAGTGAAGAAGAGAGATAGGCTGACACATAGAAAAGTGTGCCAGCCATAGGCCTCCAGAACAAGAAGAGAAGGGATCTGGAGCATTAGCTAGGGTACCTCGGGGTCGCCATTACCCCGTACGGCCTTGAAAGTAAGACCGCCCCTGAGGTACTGAATAGATTAAATTAGTTATATCTCCGATGCCACGATTGAGCTTGCTTTGTTGTCTCGATCGAGAGAATATGTACACACGGAGTTTTGAATGAAAACCATACTTCTGTCAAAAAAAACAACTAAGGTTGATTTTATAACATTCTTTATATTTGTAGCCAACGTAAGATAGTAATTATGATATCTGCATTACTCTTCTGATCAAGCATGAGCATGGTTTATATTAAATAAATATTGCAGTTAAAGGTGAATTTTTACGTCAAATTTGAATTGTATTATCTGGATAGTAAAGTCTATGTTTAACAGTGATTGCAAAAACAGTTTAAACAAAATTTTGTCGTTTCTCTTAAGCTTACTCTATGCTTTAAAACTATAAGTGTAATATATGTTTACAAAGAACAGCTGATTAAAAATTTGAAAAGACGTTAACATATGTTTGCTGCAATGCATTTCTTATGGGTATTTCTGTAACCAGTGGGGCGGAATCCTGAATCGGGAAAGGGATGGGCATAGCTTATAAACCTTCTCCGTGGAAAAATACATATACGTACAAATTTTCATCATGATCGGTCCAATAGTTCACGATTCCATAAAGGACAAACATACAAACATTCATTTTTATATATATAGATAATATATTACTAGGTTATATGTTTACCAGAAAAAAAAAAATGTCAAATTCCCATTTCTACTTCCAGCAGCTCAGACGCTCAGTCAGTATTCAATTGTAATAATAGGTTATGTTTGTCTGAACTGAAGGAAGGAAAGGAGTAGAAATAGAATTTGACAATTTCAAGAAGTAAGTAACTTACTTCTTAATATTTTTATAACTAGTTGTGGAAATATTTAACATTAAAAGTGTTTAGCTTTAGATAAAAGTAATTCTATTTTGTGCGTTAGATTAATTAATAATGTAAATGTAATGTAAACTATATACCATTTTATTCAGGTACGGTATGTTTTGTTGATACTGTACAATACAGTGTTCACATTCCATTGGGCGGATATTTTACTTCTTGCAAAGGTTCACGATTCCCATATACAATAAATAATATATCAAACCCAAATTCCATAGGGTTATGTACGGTTTTAATCAGTGTTACTTGTAGTGTATGATTATAGCTAAGTATGAACCAATTTTAGAAATAAATACTGTAAAGGATTGTAATGGTTTTATCAGAAGTAGTTGCCTGTAGAAATAGTTAACAACTTTTGGGATGGGTAGACTTTAATTAGCAGGCTACACTTGTTATTTAGTTGTTTTATCGATTGTTTCTATCAAATTAATAATTCAATATTACAACTGATTTAAATTAACGGTATCAATTTACAATAACGTGACCATGGAAAGGTATTTTCATTTTTTTTTTCCTGAAAACTACAATTTTTTTCCTGGAAAACAATAGTGAAGAAAAAATTCGTCGGCAACGAAAATCAAAGGAGTTACGATTTTTTGAAATCCTCTGAAAACTCTGTTTTTGACAGTACCTCTGGCAATTTTACTGAAATGATGACGTTAATCCTGTCAACGATGCCTGCCCGCTGCGCAGTGCTGTGCACTGCTTGCTCTTTTAGAAAAAAAATTAACTCGAGCTTGCAAAAGTCGAATCCCAGATCACGTGATGCCCCTGATCCTTAACCCTCCAAGTGTTGTTCGACAAAATTTTGTCGGTTAGTTTCCATCTTTGGTAATTCTAAGCAATATATGGGTCAACCTCGATTTTTCTCATATTACAATATAGTGTTCCAATAGTCAATTAGAAAAGGAAATGACTAGAATTTCTTGCCGGAAAGCAGTTATAGGGAGCAGGCAACTCATATTACAATATAATGTTCCAATAGTCAATTAGAAAAGGAAATGACTAGAATTTCTTGCTGGAAAGCAGTTATAGGGGAGCAGGCAACAACCGCGAGAAATTACCTATTAGTGATCAGGGGCACTGACGTGATCTGGGCTTCAAATTTGGAACTACTCGAGTTAATTTTTTTTCTAGAAGAGCAAGCAGCGCGAAGCGCTGCGCAGCGGGCAAGCATCGTGCGTGATCTTCGTATATACTGAATTGATTCAGGCCAAAGGAATGACACAGATTCCTTTACCAGATTTTTACGGAGATTTTGTAATTGGGCGGATTATATTGGTTTACTTTGCTTTCCAGCATGTAATTATGTGTTTTAAAATTGTTTTACATACATTACCTGCATTATATTGTAATATGTAATAACAATTTATCAGAAATTTTTAATAAAAAAAAAAGGATCACGCACGATGCCTGCCCGCTGCGCAGCGCTTTGCGCTGCTTGCTCTTTTAGAAAAAAAAAATTAACTCGAGTAGTTCCAAATTTGAAGCCCAGATCACGTCAGTGCCCCTGATCACTAATAGGTAACTCTAAGCAATATATGACCGTCTGACGGTTGCCTGCTCCCTATATAACTGCTTTCCGGCAAGAAATTCTAGTCATTTCCTTTTCTAATTGACTATTGTAACATTATATTGTAATATGAGAAAAATCGAGGTTGACCCATATATTGCTTAGAATTACCCCATCTTTAATGCAAATAATGCCCGAAAGGCATCAATATAATACAATGATATACTTTCCCCCTAGTTTATATGCACCTGTGATAATAATACTTGGCTATAAATGCCCAACCCATGAAAAAAAGTCCATTTTTCATGGTCATGGTATTGTAAATAAATACCAAATTAACATATGACTTCAACGTATTGATCTATCCAGACAAGCTTTAAGTATTGTAAAGTATCTCTAATATGTGGTTCAGGTTAAAGTTAGTTTTGTTATTTTTAATGGGTAGGGTACGATAAGCGGACCCGGTTTTTTATATCAAAAATTGGCAAACGATATTACTCAATCATAACCATCGATATAATCAATCAATACTAATTAATTATTTTGAACAATTCACTTAAATGATCTATGTCAACAGTTGTAAACACTTTCAAATAATACACGTAAGGTAATATTTCAATTTTACATAAGTAA